>NC_058081.1:682172933-682472933 GCF_014858855.1 Bufo gargarizans | reverse complement strand
TTGCATCCAGCTCAGGGGAAGGCACATAGATGTGCTGGAATAGTTGCTGCATGAGCGACGTGAGGTGTAGTGTGGCTAGAGATGAAGCAGAGCTGAGTTTGGGAATGCTTTGTGTGCTCTCAGCTCTCTGATGTAAGAGGATGGGGTAGTCCTATGTAAAGGACTGCAGTATCACCTGGATTACTTGCATCCTGAATGACCACCGTTTTGGTGAGGGGTGATGAGAAAGGATGGAAGAAGTCATGATTTTATGGAATGTTAAGTCTGGGGTGGTGGCACAGAAGTGGGGAGGTTGGTGCGTGGCAAAATAGGAGGTGAGTGGTTGGAGGAACATAAAAGAGGAAAAGAAGTGAGAAAGACTTTAATAAAGGTGGCACGGGAATGACCAGGATAGAGGAGATGCAGTGGAAAGATCTGCAGGAGGACCATGAGGTGGCAAAAGAGAGGAGGTTGGTCTGTCAAAGGACCATAATAGAGAGGTGTACATCAAACAGCTCTGTGGAAAATCCATAATGGAGATGACCCAGGACATAGGTCTAAACAAGGACCATAGCAGAAGTGGAACAAAAGAGGGGTCCATAGAAGGACCAAAATATCGAGGTACAAGGGTTCAGTCTAAGGTTGGACCATAAATGAACTAGCACAAGAGATGTGTGGTTCAGTCTCAAGTTGGACCATAACTTAATTGGCACAAGAGATGTGTCTATGGAAAGAGTGTTATAAAGGGGGCATAGAAGAGAGGTCTATAGGAGGCCCATAATAGAGGGGTTGCAGAAAAGTCTAAAGAAGGACTATTTTAGAGGTGCCATAAGAAGACATGAGTCTATAGAAGGACCATATTAGAGGTGGCACAAGAGATATGTCTAGAGAACGACCATATTAAAGGTGGCATAAGCAGTCTATAGAAGGACCATATTAGATGTGGCACATGAGATATGTGTATAGAAGGACCATATTAGAGGTGGCACATGAGATACGAATGTAGTAGAGTTAACAGTCAAAGTCATAACACGTTAACTAAATGTGATAATTCACCAAGTGTGTGTGTGTGTGTTAACTCTGCTACATCTTTATGTCTATTGAAGGACCATATTAGAGGTGGCACATGAGATATGTCTATAGGTAGCACATGAGCTATGTCTATAGAAGGACCATGTTAGAGGTGGCACATGAGATATGTCTATAGAAGGACCATATTAGAGTTGGCACATGAGATATGTCTATAGAAGGAACATATTAGAAGTGGCACGTGAGCTATGTCTATAGAAGGACCATATTAGAGGTGGCACATGAGATATGTCTATAGGTGGCACATGAGCTATGTCTATAGAAGTACCATATTAGAGTTGGCACATGAGATATGTCTATAGAAGGACCATATTAGAAGTGGCACATGAGCTATGTCTATAGAAGGACCATATTAGAGGTGGCACATGAGATATGTCTATAGAAGGACCATATTAGAGGTGGCACATGAGATATGTCTATAGAAGGACCATATTAGAAGTGGCACATGAGCTATGTCTATAGAAGGACCATATTAGAGGTGGCACATGAGATATGTCTATAGGTAGCACATGAGCTATGTCTATAGAAGGACCATGTTAGAGGTGGCACATGAGATATGTCTATAGAAGGACCATATTAGAGTTGGCACATGAGATATGTCTATAGAAGGACCATATTAGAGGTGGCACATGAGATATGTCTATAGGTGGCACATGAGCTATGTCTACAGAAGTACCATATTAGAGGTGGCACATGAGATATGTCTATAAAAGGACCATATTAGAGGTGGCACATAAGATATGTGTGTAGAAGGACCATATTAGAGTTGGCACATGAGATATGTCTATAGAAGGACCATATTAGAGGTGGCACATGAGATATGTCTATAGAAGGACTATACTAGAGGTGGCACATGAGATATGTCTGTAGGTGGCACATGAGCTATGTCTATAGAAGGATCATATTAGAGTTGGCACATGAGATATGTCTATAGAAGGACCATATTAGAGGTGGCACGTGAGATATGTCTATAGGTAGCACATGAGCTATGTCTATAGAGGTACCATATTAGAGGTGGCACATGAGCTATGTCTATAGAAGTACCATATTAGAGGTGGCACATGAGATATGTCTATAAAAGGACCATATTAGAGGTGGCACATGAGCTATGTCTATAGAAGTACCATATTAGAGGTGGCACATGAGCTATGTCTATAGAAGTACCATATTAGAGGTGGCACATGAGATATGTCTATAAAAGGACCATTTTAGAGGTGGCACATGAGCTATGTCTATAGAAGGACCATATTAGAGGTGGCACGTGAGCTATGTCTATAGAAGGACCATATTAGAGGTGGCACATGAGCTATGTCTATAGAAGTACCATATTAGAGGTGGCACATGAGCTATGTCTATAGAAGGACCATATTAGAGGTGGCACATGAGATATGTCTATAAAAGGACCATATTAGAGGTGGCACATGAGCTATGTCTATAGAAGAACCTTATTAGAGGTGGCACATGAGATATGTCTATAGAAGTACCATATTAGAGGTGGCACATGAGCTATGTCTATAGAAGGACCATATTAGAGGTGGCACATGAGCTATGTCTATAGAAGGACCATATTAGAGGTGGCACATGAGCTATGTCTATAGAAGGACCATATTAGAGGTGGCACATGAGCTATGTCTATAGAAGTACCATATTAGAGGTGGCACATGAGCTATGTCTATAGAAGGACCATATTAGAGGTGGCACATGAGCTATGTCTATAGAAGGACCATATTAGAGGTGGCACATGAGCTATGTCTATAGAAGGACCATATTAGAGGTGGCACATGAGATATGTCTATAGAAGTACCATATTAGAGGTGGCACATGAGCTATGTCTATAGAAGGACCATATTAGAGGTGGCAAATGAGATATGTCTATAAAAGGACCATATTAGAGGTGGCACATGAGCTATGTCTATAGAAGAACCTTATTAGAGGTGGCACATGAGATATGTCTATAGAAGTACCATATTAGAGGTGGCACATGAGCTATGTCTATAGAAGTACCATATTAGAGGTGGCAAATGAGATATGTCTATAAAAGGACCATATTAGAGGTGGCACATGAGCTATGTCTATAGAAGAACCTTATTAGAGGTGGCACATGAGATATGTCTATAGAAGAACCTTATTAGAGGTGGCACATGAGATATGTCTATAGAAGTACCATATTAGAGGTGGCACATGAGCTATGTCTATAGAAGAACCTTATTAGAGGTGGCACATGAGATATGTCTATAGAAGAACCTTATTAGAGGTGGCACATGAGCTATGTCTATAGAAGTACCATATTAGAGGTGGCACGAGATAAATGTCTATGCAACGACTACAGTATGAAGGTCCATAATAATGCAGTAGACATTTCAGCTAAAGGTAAATTGATGATGTAACATTTCCACCACTGAACCATCCCTACACCTCAGAAGATCCTGAAGCTTCAGATAGTTCTGGACAGCATTTAAGACCCTGAGATCAAAAACATGGGAGCTAAAAGTCTATCATGCTTGGAAGGTTGTCCCATGTCTATGTGACTCTTATCTCCTTCCATTCATGTCTAGTACCCTCTCTGTGTCTTCCTTCTCCCTTTCTTCTCTTGCACTGCTCCTATGTCCGGTCATCCCAGTTGCCCTTGGCCTCATGCTGCCTCTCCAGCGCTATACACACGTGTGCGTACAATGTGCCTCCTACCGCTGCCCGTCCTGGGAAGCTGCTTAAAAAAGACATTGCCCAATGGAACGCATGGCCCTTTAAGAGCGTAGAGCAGGTGCAGGCTGCAGAGTCAAGAACACTGTCTAATGGACTGTGTCCTAGCTAGCTAATATGGCAAGGTTAATAAAGGGTTAAGAAGTACTGTCAATATACAGGTTATATGTAACGCTATAAGGTACAGTGAAGCTGACGGTCTAATAATGTCATTATTACAGGAGCCGCGGAATGACTATTACTGGTGCTCAGCAGTCCAGGGGGGAACATAGAGGCAAGCAGTGAAGCGGTGCCCCCTGCTGGCGCTGGGTAACACCTCCAAGCCACCTAGTCCCTGCACAGGTTCTCACCATGTAATAAAGAAGAGGTGCAAACAACTGGGAATGGGCCCTCAGTCTCCAGGGGCCCCTCAGCAGCTGTTGTACCAGGTCACTCGGTAAATCGGTGCACTACTGAAGGAGTCGTTTGGTGCATCCAGTAATACAGAGGGGTCTCCTTATTCAGACTGCCCCTTGTCCACTCTACTGTCCCCCTTTATGACTCCGGACCATTGAAATCAATGGACTGCCACTGGGTCATAATGGTTCCCAATGGTCTAAACAGCTGACTGTGGGGCTGTCCTTGATCTGCAGAAATCTGAAAAGGGGTGGTAAAACTGGATCAAAGGGTTAATAATGATTAAATAATAAAAAAGAGAGAGGTCATCAATGTGTGATCGGTAGTGGTCCGACTCCCAGCACCCCCACCCATCGGCTGTACGCAGAGGCCGAGACGCACCAGGAGCACCTAGGCCTCCTCCTCGCCGCGCGATGGCTCGTTCATTAGTCAAATGGCCTAGGCGCAGCTTAGTCCTATTCAAGTGAATGGGACTGAGTGCAATACCAAGCACGGCCACTATCCATTGGATGGCGCTGTGCTTGGTAAGCTGCAAGGAGGCTGTGGCGCTCACCGGAGCTGTGGTAAGCGGATAGGTGGGGGTGCAGCTCGTCCTGACTCATTTCAGTGGAGCTGAGCTGCAGTACCAGATACAACCCATAGGCAGGGGGTGGCGCTGTTTTTGAAAGAAAGCCGCCACGTTGTTTTTTTCTTCTAATTCTGGACAACCCCTTTAATGGCTAAACGTGGCCTCGTGTTTAATATTGGTTGTGAAGAAATGAAGGAAGAAAAGAAAAGGTAACGGTATAACGAGCAGGGTAAGAAATGGTTAATAAGTCCCGATAGACAATTGCACCGTATTAAACGCAATTAACCGGTAATACCCGATTTGCGAAATTTGTGTCAGGTCGGCCGGTGAGTAAAGGGTTAGTGAACTGCGCAGGCATTATCCCGCCGATAATATGAAACACGTGAGATGCAGTAAAGGGTTAACACAATGATGTGACGCATGTAATAAAGGGTTAGCCCTTCGCCGGTCCTGGCCTCTTCCCGCACAGTGTGTTATATAACCATACGCCGAGGCAGCGTAACGGAGATCAGCGGCGAAGAAACGCCAGAGGAGACGATTCTCAGGAGGTCAACGACTATATTAACCTTTGCTGGGTTGATACATTATATCATGGGGGGGGGTCCAACGGAGCAGCGTGGACTGATCGACGCCTGCAGACCCCCATGATAGCGGCCTCGGGGGCAATGATGGGGATCACGACCTCTCCGTCTATGTGCACTTATAACCAGATAGGAGGGAGGTTACCGTGAGGCGCACACAGCGCCCCCTGCTGCCTCAGTGCAATGATGGGAGGTACTGGGCATCTGGTCCTAACTGCAGGGTGGTATCATTACTACAGGGGCATCACAGGAAGCATTAAATACTGGGGGCTCTACAAGGGGCACTATAAATAAATGCTAAACTATAGGGGGTCTTATTACCAATGGTACTATGGGGATTGTTACTAATGGGGGCACTCCTGGGGAGCATTATGGCCATTGGGTGCTCTGTTGGGGGTATTATTACTAATAATTATTACTATTACGGCCTTGATAAAGTATTAAACTTTTCCACATTTTTTCACGTTACACCCACAAACTTAGGCTACTTGTCACCGCGCCGCCGCCAGAACTACGCCCCCCCCCGCCCCATTATAGTCAAGGGGGACGGAGCGGCAGTCAGGGGGCACACGTGAACTAGCGGCAGGACGGATGCGACAGGCTGTTCACCCGCCGCTAGTGTGAAAGTGCCCTTAAATGTATCTTATTGGGATTTTATGTGATAGACCAACACGGAGCACAAGTCTGTGGGATTTTTAATAACTAAAAATCTGAAAAGCAAAAACACGTGGAAAGGTTCAAGGGGTGTGCAGACTTTTGCAAGGCACTGTAAGTGCATTCTGGGAGAGGATTACTGCCATTGGAGGGACTTTGAGGAGAACAATTAATAAAAATAGGCAACTGCTTCACCGGGGACGTCCGGTGACCCCATTCTGGAGACGGGTGATGGTCTTACCGGTGGATATGCTTTGACTGTCTAAAGTAGGACCTCCCCTTTAAATGAGTATTCCAGTAATTATCAGTTATTCCCTATCCCAGCAGTTGGTCGCCGGCCTTTTCCAGGACAGGGGTCCCATGCCCATTGTTCCCGCTGCCCCTCCAGTCCATGGCACTGATGCAGACGGTGGGGCACGGCGCTCTGGCATCTCCAGCCGTCTGACCGCTGGTCCATTCAGGTCCTGAGGAGCAGTGACACAGCCTCCACATTGTAACCCCTTCATAGCCTCCACATTGTAACCCCTTCATAGCCTCCACATTGTAACCCCTTCATAGCCTCCCCATTGTAACCCCTTCATAGCCTCCACATTGTAACCCCCTCATAGCCTCCACATTGTAACCCCTTCATAGCCTCCCCATTGTAACCCCTTCATAGCCTCCCCATTGTAACCCCTTCATAGCCTCCACATTGTAACCCCTTCATAGCCTCCACATTGTAACCCCTTCATAGCCTCCACATTGTAACCCCCTCATAGCCTCCACATTGTAACCCCTTCATAGCCTCCACATTGTAACCCCTTCATAGCCTCCCCATTGTAACCCCTTCATAGCCTCCACATTGTAACCCCTTCATAGCCTCCACACTGTAACCCCTTCATAGCCTCCACACTGTAACCCCTTCTGATCTAGCAGTTATCGCATACTCATTGGATAGGGTATAACTTGTGTTATGTTCTCACTGTATGACACATGGCGTCTCTGTATGGCAGTATAGTACATACATATAGTAACATAGTACATAAGGCCAAAAAAAGACATTTGTCCATCCAGTTCGGCCTGTCATCCTGCAAGTTGATCCAGAGGAAGGCAAAAACCCCTGTGAGGTAGAAGCCAATTTTCCCCACTTTAGGGGAATAAAAATTCCTTCCCGACTCCAATCAGGCATCAGAATAACTCCCTGGATCAGCGTCCCCTCTCTAGAAGCTATAGCCTGTAATATTATTACGCTCCAGGAATACATCCAGGCCCCTCTTGAATTCCTTTATTGTACTCACCATCACCACCTCCTCAGGCAGAGAGTTCCATAGTGTCCCTGCTCTTACCGTAAAGAATCCTCCTCTATGTTTGTGTACAAACCTTCTTTCCTCCAGACGCAGAGGATGTCCCCTCGTCACAGTCCTGGGGATAAACAGATGATGGGAGTGATCTCTGTACTGACCCCTGATATATTTATACATGGTTATTAGATCTCCCCTCAGTCGTCTTTTTTCTAAAGTGAATAACCCTAATTTTGATAATCTTTCAGGGTACTGTAGTTGCCCCATTCCAGTTATTACTTTAGTTGCCCTCCTCTGGACCCTCTCCAGCTCTGCTATGTCTGCCTTGTTCACTGGAGCCCAGAACTGTACACAGTACTCCATGTGTGGTCTGACTAGTGATTTGTAAAGTGGTAGGACTATGTTCTCACCACGGGCATCTATGCCCCTTCTGATGCAGCCCATTATCTTATTGACCTTGGCAGCAGCTGCCTGACACTGTTTTTTGCAGCTTAGTTTGCTGTTTATTAAAATTCCTAGGTCCTTTTCCATGTCAGTGTTACCGAGTGTTTTACCATTTAGTATGTACAGGTGACTTGCATTATTCCTTCCCATGTGCATAACTTTACATTTGTCACTGTTAAATCTTATCTGCCACTCATCTGCCCAAGCCTCCAGTCTATCCAGATCCCTCTGTAGCAGTATACTGTCCTCTTCAGTGTAAATTACTTTACACAGTTTAGTGTCATCTGCGAAAATTGATACTTTACTATGCAAGCCTTTCTACAAGATCATTAATAAATATATTGAAGAGAATAGGGCCCAATACTGACCCCTGAGGTACCCCACTAGTGACAGTGACCCAATCTGAGTGTGTACCGTTAATAACCACCCTCTGTTTTCTATCACTGAGCCAGTTACTTACCCAGAAGGGGGCACCACTCGCATGTTTTGCCCTCCAGACATTTCGTGCCATCTCCCAGTGTGGACCTGGCTGGAAACACTTGCACAACCAGTCAATAGATTGCAGTAAATGGAGTCGCCCTGGAGGCTGATATCAGAATCAGGGAGGCAGATCAATACTGGTATTAGAGGCCGCCGCCACCTCCCCCATAATCATTATAAACCTGCGGCCTTGTCATTTCTCCCCCGTGGACAATGGGCAATGATCACTTATTGCATCCATATTTCATTCAGTGTCCAGGTAAGTTCTGAGCCGTGAGGTAAATTGAATCCTGGAAATGAGGTCCATACAGCGCGGCGCCTCCTCTGCTTGCTTCATCATGTTATGCTATAAAGCAACTTACAAAGCTGAAAAAAAACTTTGCTCGTACAAATCTTGTGTTCTACTCCAATCACATCCAGAGCTGCAAGCAGAATTCTGCTGAAGAACCTACAGCACCACTGCTGCCCTCCAGTGGTTCAGTGTTGGTGTAAAATATTATACAATGAAATATTAGTTTTGTTTCTTATCAGGGAGAATGCTGCAGACACTTTATAAAATGCAGGTCCAATTAAAGGGGTTGTCCCACGACACCGGCACACTTTTATAATTGCGTAAGATTAAATATTTTGTATAGACATTTGCTCAATAAATTGTATCTGTATAGGACCTTCTGCCGTCTTATTTTCTTATTTTGTTTGTCCGGCCGCACATGCTCAATTTCACCCTTCAACTGCCTCCTGAGCTGTGATCGTTAGCGAGCTGCAGCAGAAAGGACACGCCCCTGAGCTACAATCGTCAAAGAGCTGCAGCAGAAAGGACACACCCCTGTGCTGTGATCGGCAGTGAGCTGCAGCAGAAAGGACACGTCCCTGAGCTGCGACCGTCAAAGAGATTCAGCAGAAAGGACACACCCCTGAGCTGTGATAGGGAGAGAGCTGCCGCAGAAAGGACACGCCCCTGAGCTGTGATAGGGGGAGAGCTGCCGCAGAAAGGACACACCCCTGAGCTGTGATAGGGAGAGCTGCAGCAGGAAGGACATGCCCCTAAGCTGTGATAGGGAGTGAGTTGCAGCAGAAAGGACACACCCCTGAGCTGTGACAGGGAGAGAGATGCAGCAGAAAGGACACGCCTCCTGAGCTGTGATACGGAGAGAGCTGCAGAAGAAAGGACACTTGTCCCCTGAGCTGTGATAGGGAGAGAGCTGCAGCAGAAAGAACACACCCCATGAGCTGTGATCGTCAGTGAGCTGCAGCAGAAAGGACACGCCCCTGAGCTGCGATCGTCAAAGAGCTGCAGCAGAAAGGACACGCCCCTGAGCTGTGATAGGGAGAGAGCTGCAGCAGAAAGGACATGACCCTAAGCTGTGATAGGGAGTGAGTTGCAGCAGAAAGGACACACCCCTGAGCTGTGATAGGGAGAGAGCTGCAGCAGAAAGGACACACCGCTGAGCTGTGATAGGGAGAGAGCTGCAGCAGAAAGGACACGCCCCTGAGCTATGATAGGGAGAGAGCTGCAGCAGAAAGGACATGACCCTAAGCTGTGATAGGGAGTGAGTTGCAGCAGAAAGGACACACCCCTGAGCTGTGATAGGGAGAGAGCTGCAGCAGAAAGGACATGACCCTAAGCTGTGATAGGGAGTGAGTTGCAGCAGAAAGGACACACCCCTGAGCTGTGATAGGGAGAGAGATGCAGCAGAAAGGACACACCTCCTGAGCTGTGATAGGGAGAGAGATGCAGCAGAAAGGACACACCCCTGAGCTGTGATAGGGAGAGAGATGCAGCAGAAAGGGCACGCCTCCTGAGCTGTCATATGTAGAGAGCTACAGCAGAAAGGACACGCCCCTTGCTATACTTGTGCTATAGATGAATACATAATACAAGGGAAACTACTACTGATGTTGTCAGCCAGAGTATAGCTCCTATACTGTGCAGCTCAGTGGGGATTCCCTTTAATGTAGATGGTGATAAGTTCAGAACCGGACAGAAACACTTCAAAAACAGAGGCTGCATAAATACACAGGGGCGTCCGCAAGCAATGACCGCCGCGTGCAGAATGTGGTCAGTGTGGTCCGTAAGGGGACGATGACTTCCGCGATTTTAATGAGCGGTTTTGTGTGTATTGTAATTTACTTCAGCTATAGATGAATACGTAGCGCACTAAGGCCCCTTTCACACGAGCGAGTTTTCCGCGCGGGTAAAATGCGTGACGTGAGCGCAGCCCCCGCACTGAATCCGGACCCAGTCATTTCCATCGCACCCTGTTCTATAGTCTGCGGTTTTCACGCAGCCCTGGTCCCATAGAAGTGAATGGGGCTTCAGTGAAAAACGCATCCGGAAGCAGGTACGAGTGCGATGCCTTTTTCACTGATGGTTGCTAAGAGATGTTGTTTGTAAACGTGCAGGAAAAACGCATCAAAACTAGTGCTGATCGAGCACGCTCGGCACATGGCGGTGCTCGGCCGAATACCTCGTGTGCTGGAGCTACGCAGCCAATAAACGTGCAGGTAAGTGCCGCCCTCATGTTGTTACTGGCATTCCAGTGATTGGCATGGGGTAATATATGGCACCCGAGCTGTGCTGAGGAAGGGACAGCAGGCAGGGTCGGTGTGAGACACAAAAGACCTCCTAAGGACTATTATTGTATCTGCAGCAATATATATTATTAGCGCAACCTGCACTAAATAGCGGCAGACAGCGACATTATCTGCGCTACATCTCCTCACTAACTTGTGCGCAGCCTAAAAGTATCCGTGACATCCAGTATCCGTGCCCGCTGCGGACAGTTTCATTACCTGCGCTACACCTCCTGTATAATTTCAGGGCCGCGCTCCACAAATGCGGAAGCAGAAAGCACATAGTGAGCTCTCCACTCCACGTCCGGGCCGTACAGTGCGGGGCACAGGCTGGCAGAGGCCTGCATCGCATCGCTGCCAGCCTGATGGAGGTAAGTATAAGTGTTTATTTTTTTTATATGGTACTACTACTGGCACATGATTGGGGGGCATCTATGGGGGGTACTTGTTACTGGCACATGATTGGTGGGCATCTATGGGAGCACTTGTTATTGGCACATGATTAGGGGGCATCTATGGGGGCACTTGTTACTGGCACATGATTGGTGGGCATCTATGGGGGCACCTGTTACTGGCACTTGATTGGAGGGCATCTATGGGGCACTTGTTACTGGCACATGATTGGGGGGCATCTATGGGGGCACCTATTACTGGCACATGATTGGGGGCATCTATGGGGGCAATTGTTACCTGCACATGATTGGGGGGCATCTATGGGGGCACCTGTCACTGGCACATGATTGGGGGCATCTATGGGGGCACTTGTTACTGGCACATGATTGGGGGGCATCTATGGGGGCACCTATTACTGGCACATAATGGGGGCATCTTTGGGGGCACCTGTCACTGGCACATGATTGGGGGACACTTGTTACTGGCACATGATTTGGGGCATCTATGGGGGCACTTGTTCATGGCATATGATTTGGGGGCATCTATGGGGGCACTTGTTACTGGCACATGATTGGTGGCATCTATGGGGCGCTTGTTACTGGCACATGATTGGGGGGCATCTATGGGGGTACTTGTTACTGGCACATGATTGGGGGGCATCTATGGGGTACTTGTTACTGGCACATGATTGGTGGGCATCTTTGGGGTACTTGTTACTGGCACATGATTGGTGGGCATCTATGGGGTACTTGTTACTGGCACATGATTGGTGGGCATCTATGGGAGCACTTGTTATTGGCACATAATTGGGGGGCATCTATGGGGGCACCTATTACTGGCACATGATTGGGGGCATCTATGGGGGCACCTGTCACTAGCACATGATTGGGGGGCATCTATTGGGGCACTTGTTGGGGGCATATATTACTGGCAAAATATTGGGGGGCACTGTGGGGGCATCTATGGGGGCACTTGTTACTGGCACATGATTGGGGGACACTTGTTACTGGCACATGATTGGGGGCATCTATGAGGGCAATTGTTACTGGCACATTATTGGGGGCATCTATGGGGGCAAATCTTACTGGCAAATTATTGGGTGACACTATGGGGGCATCTATGGGGCACTTCTTACTAGCACATTATTAAGGGAACTATGGGGGCTTCTACTGAGGCCACAATGAAGGGGTATTTTATATGGGGGGCTCTGTATAGGGGTATTTTATACTGGGGCACATTATGGTGGGTACTATGGGAAAGGGAGAGAGGAGTATATTATGGGCTCATCTATGGGGGCACTAAGAAGGGGTATTTTATACTTGCAAGTTATGGGGGACACTGAGGGCATCTACTGGGGCACTATATATGGGGCATTTTATACTGGCACATTATGGGGGCACTAGGAAGAAGGGGGGAGAGGAGCACTATGGGGCATTTACTGGGGGCACTATATAGGGGTATTTTATACTGGCACATTATGGAGGCACTATGGGCACATTAGCTCAACTGTGGGTATTAAAAGGGGGTATTTTTTGCACTGGCACATTATAAGGAGAATTATTACTACTGGGGGGCATTATGGTGGGCTTTATTACTACTGGGGGTCTATGGGGAACATGATTACTAGTATGGGCACTATGGGAGCATTATTACTTCTGGGGCACAGTGGGGACATGTTGGGGGCCCTGTAGGAGCACTATTACTACCATGTGTGCTCTAGCAGAGAATTATTCCTATTGGTGGGACTTTTGGGAGCACTATTACTGTGGGGGCACCTTGGCACAGTATCAGCTTACCACCATTATTTTTGGGGGACGTTATGTTTACACTATTAGTGTCAGAGGCACTGTTTGCTGGGCGCAGTTATGTTAGGGCACCGCCTGCCAATAATTATTGAAGGGCACTATCTGCATGGTACTAGTATTATCAGGGGGTGTATCTGTTTCGGCAGTGTAGTATTGGGGGGCACAGCGGCACAGTATTGGGGGTGGTAGGATGATTTGTCCAGAAGGTAGGAGGATGATGGAAAAGTACGCATTGCACCTGCACGGAAAAACTGAACAACTGAACGCAATCGCAGACAAAACTGACTGAACGTGCTTGCAAAATGGGGCGAGTTTCACTGAACGCACCCTGAACGCATCCGTCGCGCTCGCGTGAATGAGGCCTAAGGGCTCGTGCACACGGCTGGTGGATGTTCGCACAGACACTGCCTGAGTGTGTTCCGTATTTTCTGGAACAGAATGACCGGCCCCTAATAAAACAGTCCTATCCTTGTCCATAGTGCGGACAGTATTTTTTGGAACGGACATACGGATACGGATACGGAATACGTGTGCGTGAGCGCTAATACTGAGACCTTTAGGGCGAGAATATCTGAGCTTTGTTAGTACTGAGTCCACAGCTCAGCGGTTACAGCCTCAGCCTTTAAAGGGAACCTGTCATCGGGATTTTGTGCATAGAGCTGAAGACATGGGTTGCTAGATCGCCGCTAGCACATCCGCAATACCCAGTCCCCATAGCTCTGTGTGCTTTTATTGTGTCAAAAAACGATTTGATACATATGCAAATTACCCTGAGATGAGTCCTGTCCCTGACTCCTTTCACGTACAGGACTCATCTCAGGTTAATTTGCATATGTATCAAATCGTTTTTTGACACAATAAAAGCACACAGAGCTATGGGGACTGGGTATTGCGGATGTGCTAGCGGCCATCTAGCAACCCATGTCCTCAGCTCTATACCCAAAATCCCGGTGACAGGTTCCCTTTAATGTAGTTGGTTGTGAGTTCAAAACTTGCCGGAGAAATGTTTAAACACCTGAGTAACTATACCGGGAATATAAAAAGGTGCAAAACCTAAAATATGATCAAATACCCCCCAGTGTTGAGCCGTGCCCGGGGACGCACCTAGTCTCTCTGCTCCTTCTCCTTATCTTCTCCATTCAGACCAGACCACCATGATGATTTTTCAGCCATCTCTCGTCTCTGCAGTTTGACAAACAAAATCTTAGTTTACTACTTTTCCATCATCCTCCCATCTTCTGGACAAATCATCCTACCACCCCCAACACTCTGGCCGCTGTGCTCCCCAATACTATACTGCAGGAACAGATAAACCCCCTGATAATAGTAGTACCATGCAGATAGTGCCCTAACATAACTGCGCCCAGCAAATTGTGCCCCTGACACTAATGGTGTAAACATAACGTCCCCCAAAAATAATGGTGGTAAGCTGATACTGTGCCAAGGTGCCCCCACAGTAATAGTGCTCCCAAAAGTCCCACCAATAGGAATAATTCTCTGCTAGAGCACACATAGTAGTAATAGTGCTCCTACAGGGCCCCCAACATGTCCCCACTGCGCCCCAGAAGTAATAATGCTCCCATATTGCCCATACTAGTAATCACGTTCCCCATAGACCTCCAGTAGTAATAAAGCCCATAATAATGCCCCCCCCCCCGTAGTAATAATTCTCCTTATAATGTGTGACAGTACAGAAAAAAATCCCCTTGTAATGCCCCAGTTGAGCTAATGTCTCCATAGTGCCCACATAATGTGCCAGTACAAAATACCCCTATATAATGCATCCATAGTGCTCCTCTCCCCCCTGTACCAGTATATAATGTCCCTATATAGTGCCCCAGTAGATGCCCTCCCTTAGTGTCACCCATAATTTGCGAGCATAAAATACCCCTTTTTAGTGCCCCAGTAGATGCCATAGTGCTCATCTTTCCCCCTGCCCCATAGTACCCCCCATAATGTGTCCCAGTATAAAATGCCCCTATACAGAGCCCCCAGTAGATGCCCCCATAGTGCCCCCAATAATGTGCCAGTGAGAAATTCCCCTAGATGCCCCCATAGTTCTCATCTCCTGCATAGGCCCCTGCACCGGCCTCTGTTAGGCTGCAGGCCTCTCCTCTGCACCGGCCTCTGATAGGCTGCAGGCCTCTCCCCTGCACCCGGCCTCTGATAGGCTGCAGGCCTCTCCCCTGCACCCAGCCTCTGATAGGCTGCAGGCCTCTCCCCTGCACCCGGCCTCTAATAGGCTGCAGGCCTCTCCCCTGCACCCGGCCTCTGATAGGCTGCAGGCCTCTCCCCTGCACCCGGCCTCTGATAGGCTGCAGACCTCTCCCCTGCACCCGGCCTCTGATAGGCTGCAAGCCTCTCCCCTGCACCCGGCCTCTGATAGGCTGTAGGCCTCTCCCCTGCACCCGGCCTCTGATAGGCTGCAAGCCTCTCCCCTGCACCCGGCCTCTGATAGGCTGCAGGCCTCTCCTCTGCACCGGCCTCTGATAGGCTGCAGGCCTCTCCCCTGCACCGGCCTCTGATAGGCTGCAGGCCTCTCCCCTGCACCCGGCCTCTGTTAGGCTGCAGGCCTCTCCTCTGCACCGGCCTCTGATAGGCTGCAGGCCTCTCCCCTGCACCCGGCCTCTAATAGGCTGCAGGCCTCTCCCCTGCACCCGGCCTCTGATAGGCTGCAGGCCTCTCCCCTGCACCCGGCCTCTGATAGGCTGCAGACCTCTCCCCTGCACCCGGCCTCTGATAGGCTGCAAGCCTCTCCCCTGCACCCGGCCTCTGATAGGCTGCAGACCTCTCCCCTGCACCCGGCCTCTGATAGGCTGCAAGCCTCTCCCCTGCACCCGGCCTCTGATAGGCTGTAGGCCTCTCCCCTGCACCCGGCCTCTGATAGGCTGCAAGCCTCTCCCCTGCACCCGGCCTCTGATAGGCTGCAGGCCTCTCCTCTGCACCGGCCTCTGATAGGCTGCAGGCCTCTCCCCTGCACCCAGCCTCTGTTAGGCTGCAGGCCTCTCCCCTGCACCCGGCCTCTGATAGGCTGCAGGCCTCTCCCCTGCACCGGCCTCTGATAGGCTGCAGGCCTCTCCCCTGCACCCGGCCTCTGATAGGCTGCAGGCCTCTCCCCTGCACCCGGCCTCTGATAGGCTGCAGGCCTCTCCCCCGCACCGGCCTCTGATAGGCTGCAGGCCTCTCCCCTGCACCATCCATCTGTATCGCCATTCCACAATGGCAGGCAGCGCTCATCTCCAGCTGCCCTGCCGCTGCTGCCCCCCACTTGTCACTAGGACCGCGCTGCCTCATTGGCGGTGTGGTCCTGGTCACGCCCCCAAACAACACACCCTTTTAACCTGTGTAAACTTGACCAGTATTTTTTGTTGGGAAAGCTGGCGACCCTGCGTGTGCTATATGATGTCTGATCTACCTGCGGAGGGAGACAGGCTGCCGGCTGCATGCCTCCCCCGCTCCCTATCAGAGAGGCCGCCGGACCGGCGCAGGCGACTCGATGACGTCATCGCGCCGCCTGACTGAGCCGCTGCGCGGCCGTAAAGTAAGGACATCGACAGCAGCGCTGGAGGCGGGACGGGAGTATTTCAGTGAAGGCGCTGGAGGTAGGAGGTAAGTATAAGTCTGACTGGCTTTTTTTTCCTTCTTCTCATTTCTGTCACTGATAGGGGGCCCTATCTGGCTACTGGCACATTATAGGGGGGCCCTATCTGGCTACTGGAACATTATAGGGTGGGGGGGGCCCTATCTGGCTACTGGCACATTATAGGGGGGCCCTATCTGGCTACTGGAACATTATAGTGGGGGGCCTATGGGCTACTGCCACATTATAGGGGGGCCCTCTCTGGCTACTGGCACATTATAGTGGGGGGCCTATGGGCTACTGGCACATTATAGTGGGGGGCCTATGGGCTACTGGCACATTATAGTGGGGGGCCTATGGGCTACTGGCACATTATAGTGGGGGGCCTATGGGCTACTGGCACATTATAGGGGGGCCCTATATGGTTACTGGCACATTATAGGGGGACCCTATATGGCTACTGGCACATTATAGGGGGCCCTATATGGCTACTGGCACATTATAGGGGGGTCTCTATATGGCTACTGGCACATTATAGGGGGGTCTCTATATGGCTACTGGCACATTATAGGGGGGCTATGACTACTGGCACATTATAGGGGGGGGTCCTATCTGGCTACTGGCACATTATAGGGGGGCCCTATCTGGCTACTGGCACATTATAGGGGGGCTATGGCTACTGGCACATTAGGGGGGTATGGCTACTGGCACATTATAGGGGGGCTATGACTACTGGCACATTATAGGGGGGCCCTATCTGGCTACTGGCACATTATATGGGGGCTATGGCTACTGGCACATTATGGGGGGTATGGCTACTGGCACATTATATAGGGGGGCTATGGGTACTGGCACATTATAGGGGGGCCTATAGCTACTGGCACATTATATGGGGGGGGGCTATGGCTACTGGCACATTATATGGGGGGGCTATGGCTACTGGCACATTATATGGGGGGGCTATGGCTACTGGCACATTATATGGGGGGCTATGGCTACTGGCACATTATAGGGGGGCCTATGGCTACTGGCACATTATAGGGGGGGCCTATGGCTACTGGCACATTATAGGGGGGCCTATTGGCAACTGGCACATTATAGGGGGGCCTATTGGCTACTGGCACATTATAGGGGGCACTATGGGGACATTAGCTCAACTGGGGACATTACAAGGGTGTATTTTTGGCACTGTCTATTATAAGGAGAATTATTACTACTGGGGGTGCATTATGGTGGGCTTTATTACCCCCCCCCCCCCCATGGTATGAGCCCCTAGTAGCAGCACCAGCCTCTCCTTACTCTGCTATCCCTCTGCCCCTTCTCCAAATCCTTATTATGATATTTTTCTCATTAAGATAAAACACAACATCAGCTCCGCCGAGCCCCCGGCCAAAGTGTGGAGGTGTCCGAGATCCCCAAGGGTCAAGCCAAGTAATTGTAAGTTTTCATATGAAATATGTTTATGTTATACACACATAGCATATACCGTGCCCCACAATATACAGTTTCTTCTGCAAAAGTCATCAGGTGTAATTGGGGGGGGGGCAGGGGAAATGGGTAAGCAGGAGGGGGGCTCAGTGGGCCTCTGCGTGTTACTTGCCCCCTGGGCCAAAAGTTGCCAGTCAGCCCCTGCCTCCCATGCTCCAAAACCATCCGGACAGGTCAATTTGGAGTTCAGATTGGGAGCCCCAATGATGTGAGCGATGGCGATCTATGTATCGCTGCAGAATCAGCTGGTGCTATATAAATGAATAAAATAATAATAACCTCTAGGAAAAAAAGCATCTCCCTCAATGCAATCTACAAAGTGCTTCATGGAAGGTTCGGCTAAGTGGTTGACAGTGACCCCTGTTCCAAGCAAAAACGTAGAATTCTGATTGCAGCTTTGGATGTGATCGGAGTAGAAGCCAAAATGTGACAATACGTAAAATGACAAAATGTAATTATGCTAATGTCCCACTTACTGCAAGGAGCATATGGCCGCCAGGGAGCCTTGTAAATAGACCCCAGAGGGTCCTCCGCGCAGGAGGCATCTGTCGAGCAGTGGAAGCCCCTGACCTGGCATGGCAGTGCTAAGGTCAGGCCTTGTTTCCTGCGTTGTGTGGGAGCGCACATGATGGACGCTGATGATAACTTTACACAAAGCAACACCTCAGTTCCGTTGTGTAATTTATGGCAGTAAGAGAAAAGTTTTTACAAAAGACATAATTATAGAGGGGCTCGCTGACACATTGTAACGGCTGATTATACAGGAGTGCTACGCTCTGAGACAGACAGAGTTCTTTGGTGCCACTCCGTACCGAGCCAGAATCCCATTATCTAAGGAGAAAACCTTCCTGAGACTTGTCCTGGAAACGTCTTCTGCTCTAGCCAACATGTCCCCGCGAGACAGCCGCAATCAAGAGCGGGCGGTGGGAGAGTAACATCGCAACGTCTCAGCGGGCCAATGTAACGTCTTCCTTAACTTCCACCCGCCTTAAAGGTGTATTCCCATCTCAGACATCGAAAGGCATATCACTAGAACTTGTGTGGACCCAAAAGCCCACGGACGCTCTTCATACTGTTTCAGATCCGGGCCTCCGCTCTGCAAAAGATAGGTGAATTGGGTATTGCCTAGTCAATGGGTCCCCATCCGCACCATGGAGGGCACACAGGCAGTGCCCGTATATTGCAGACCTGCGCTTTATGGTCCGCAATACTGGCATGGAGCCAATACGCTCGTGAGCCCTAAGAAAGAGCTGCCTGGCCCTGCACACTTATTGGTGATCTGTACATGTGCTGGGTCAAGATGGTGGATTAAAGAGGTATTCCCATCACATACAATGGGGGCATGTCGCTAGGCTATGCCCCCATCGTCTGATAGCTGTGGGTCCCACCTCTGGGACCCGTACCTACAAGGAGAACGGAGCTGGGAGAGCTATGCCTGGAGGACCCAGGGTTTCCCGGGGTCCGTCCACGACCAAGCACTGATCCCATACAAGTGAATGGAGGGCACACCGCCAAGCGTGGCCCCTGCTCCCATTCATTTCTATGGGGCAGACTGAAATAGCCGAGCCAGCGAACTGCAATTTTTAGTGGCCCCTTTGAAATGAATAAAGGGCGGCTGCGCAGTGCGCCCTCCATTCATTTCTCTGTTCTCGTTGTAGGTTCGGGTCCCAGAGGTAAGACCCGCACCTATCAGACAATGGGGGCATATCCTAGCGACATGCCTTCATTGGATGAGATGGCAAACCCCTTTAAGTAGACCATAGATCCTGGGCTGCTCCACAACCACGGCTCCCCTTCTTCTCCTGCCACCTTGTGTCCATAGTCAATACCGCCTTTCTGGGTGCTACCATTCCACTTGTCCAATTATCAGTGACAGTATCAGACTATGCACTCATCCTACTGAAAAGGAGAATAGTACCACCCCATTGTCTATTAGGTCTGGGCCACATAGTAAATCCTTGTATTTTACAGACATTCACTATTACAGACATGTCAGGACAGATGAGCGTATTGGCCCAGACCCCCATTATGACTTCTCCTGATAACTGCACAGTTTGCTGCTGAAGTATCTATGACTCGTTGCTTCTGCAGCCAAACTCCAGACTGTCCTCCTCTACCGAGCACCGCTCTCTAGTTTCAGGGCTTCCACAGATAAGGTCTGGTGACCTCATCTCTGCAGGTCCTCCGCACAGGTTGCTGGCAAAAAAAATAAAAATAAAATCACAATGTGCATCAAATCTTTTGGTGGCCATGTGCGTACCGAAAGCCTTGGGTTTCTGCCAAAAGTGGCCATTAAATGCCCTGTCAGTTTAGGAAAGCCGCGGATGCCCCTTCTCCCATACATATAAACATTTAAAGGGAATCCTAACCCCCAATGTTGGACTATTATCTACAAGAGTAGTACTGCAGATAAGGAGTTTAGATTACTATTTTTTTATTTTAGATGTTATTTTTACACGGTCAGGACTGCTGTGCTGTTCTAACATGATGGAGAGGACTTGTGCGCATGCACAGCAGTCCTGACAGTGGATTTCAAGGAGCTTTGAGTGCTGACAGCGGGGGAATACGGGGCAGTAGGAAAATAATAAGTAGTGATCCGGACTCCATATCTGCTGGACCACTCATGTATTACTGTAGAATATGGTCCAAAATTGGGGCGACAGAGTCCCTTTAAAATGCCCAAATCAGGAAGTTTTAAGTACTCACATTTTTGGAAGGTTTTGTATAATATCTGCACTTTTTGAAATGAGGTTGAAAGGCTAGTAATATGCAAAAATGAGGACTTTCGTGACGCACGCCACTGGCGCAAAGGGATTCCCTGGACATTATGCATGGACATGGGGGGCAATGATCCGCTCCAGGCGCTGGATCTCAAGTGCAATGGCATTCTATGCACCAGAAACATAATAGACTAATGGCTTGTAGCCTTCTTGAAGAACATCTTGTAGAGAACATTGTTCCTGTACTTACAGTGAATCCAGGAGAAGGAGGATAAAAAATGATACGTGAGTGTTTACCAGAAATTTCAGACTCATCATCGTCTCCTGCGCAACATCTACTTGTAAGGAGCGGGGGGGAAACGTACAAGTGGCCTATCCAGATGATAATGATTATCTCCCTCCTCCTCCCGCGCTGAGGTCTGTGTCTGACTATCCTGCTCTGCATTCAGTATATTCCCACCATAGAGCCTGACAGTATCCACCGCACAGAGAAGAACTTAAAGGGACTCTATCACACTGTACGTGCAGGCAGCATGCTATAGAGCCGGAGGAGCTGGGCGGATTCATATATCGTTTTGTGGGAAAAGATTCAGTAGAACTTGCATTTTATTCTTTCGCTGTGTAGGAGCGCCCACTGGACTAAATCCTGAATGAGCGAAGATTGAAATAAATAAAATAAAAGTTACACTGAATCTTTTTGCATAAAACTTAACACCGATGGGCAAAAGGGGAACAATGTTTTGAACTTTTGAGTTTCAGGCTCCATATCTCACCGTCCCCTACAGCTTGGCTATCTCATACATAACTTGGACTTTCAACTATTTAGCAGATAATTACTTCTGCAGATTCTTGTCATGTAACTGCATTGTTACTGTTTTGCTCCTAAAATTCCAAATGTTAATTTTGTATTATTTTGCTAGTATTTAGTAAATCCACCTTTGGCTTTCAGCACTGCCTGAATCCTTCTGGGCATGCTCTCCATCAGATTCAATAATGTCTCAATCAAAATCTGTTCCAGGTCTCTTCTACATGTCCCCAATGTTGGTGCATACTGGTCGACTCACTTGGTTACGAATACAGCTTTTTCTTCAACTCTGCCCACAAGTGTTCAATTGGGTTGAGGTCTGGGAACTGTGGGGGACAATCCAGAACCTCTACTTCATTGAACCATTTCTTCACAAATCTCAACACATGCTTCGGGTCGTTGTCCTGCTGGAACATTATGTCATCCTTTTCATATCCATAGTACTCGAGTGTATGAAGTAACTTGTCTTGTAGGATACTCTCATATAGCTTAGTACTGGGACCACCATCGATCCTGGTCAAGTATCCAATGCCTTTGGCTGTTAAACAACCCCATATCATCAGGCTTCCTCCATGAACTTGACAGTTCCTTCAATTTCTCGATCCATTAGCCCCCTTTTCCCTTGTTTCTGCCAGACCCATTTGCGCCAATCAGAGCCCAGTCTATCGACTTTCGTCTCATGGCTCAAATCACAGGTTTCCAATCTTCTACTGTCCCCTGTTCGTACTTTTTTGCAAACTTGAGCTGACGCTTCTTATGACAATATTGAAGTCAAGGCTTCTTCACCTTTTTTCAGGCTACCATTCCAGACTTGTGTAATGCGTGTTGCTTCCATGGACGTCTGTGATCTCACTATTACGAAGCATATGAGCCGCCTACACTGCCGTGTTTGATGCACCACAACTGATAGACCTTGTGATGAGCCGACTTGTTAACTCCAATATTTTGCCTGGACGTCCACCTCTTGGCTTTGGAATGGATGGACGGACTTCATTTCGTATTCTTCCAGCTGTCATGGCTTGGCCGAGATATCGGTATCGATGAGCTGGATGATGCTGCTTCTCTTTTCTTGGGAAATTTTCTTCACGGCTGCTCCTGGATTTGACCAGTGACCTTTCCTTGGGAATCAACCTAATCACACACTGAGCTATTAGGGAATGTGAGAACAGGTTGTAATTTATAGTCTACAAGAAGAAAAAGATTGTTCCACCACCGGGAGAAAAACAGTAACAATGCAGTCACATGAGAAGAATCTGCAGAACTAATCATATGCTAAAAAGTCGCGAGTCCAAGTTATGTATGAGATAGCCAAGTTGATTGTCTATGTATAAAATGATGGTAGTCTCACGTTCTAAGCTGTGGTGGACGGTGAGATATGGAGCCTGAAAGTCAAAACATTGGAGTGCATATTCATATGACAGGTTCCCTTTAAAGGTTTTTTCCAGAACCTAACATGTAATAATAACCAATAACTAACTGCAGTAAAAACAGTCAACTTTGTAATGTTTTTATATTCCCAAAACTCGAGAGATTGCCAATTTCATTGTGGGTCACTAGGTGCCACCTTCAAAGGATTTTCCGGCTTTGACTGACGTCCTGGTAATTGCTGCGCCCCCCTTCTGTCCGTTCATTACCGAATACACAGGGGCTGGATCGGCTCGCATATACACTCAGCATTTGAGGTTTAAACTCTGGGAAATGCAGATTCTCCTCTCAGAAAACTGCTGCAGACCTGAAGTGCTGCATGGAAGCATCAGAATCAGGATATCCACAGAAGCAGCAAAGTGATGGGCTATTAGTGGAGCTCTATTGCCGGGAAAACCCATCTAAAGAGGTTCTCCGACCTGTAATCCCTGTGTAATGAAAAGCTCTAATAGACTTTGTGACTTATGACCTCTTAGGGCGTTGAATCCCATACATAGATGTAGACACTGACACTCTCCTGGGTTATGGCTTCCTGGAAATTGTCCACCATCCTTCTGGATCATGAAGGTCTGTAGAATAAAACTTATCATCAAAAGGGTTTCCAAAGATTTAAATTTAACAGGGTAAAATATTGATGCCTTACTCTCAGGATCAGGAACATCAATATCAGATCGGAGGGGGCCCAAGTCCGACCCTGGGGAATCACATGGCCTTTGTGCAGCCATTCAAATGAAAGAGCCTTGGCTGTAACACCAAGCACAGCCACTAGACCTGCAGCACTCGTTCAAGCAGGTGATCGGCGGGGGGTGCTGGGTGTCGGACCCCCACTGATCTGATATTGATAACCTACCCTGAGGACAGGTCATCAATATTGTACTCCTAGAAACCCCCTTTGACCCCTAACCACAAGACATATTTGTCAACTGTCCCAAACTTGCTGGGACTGTCCCTGATTTTCAAAGATAGTCCCGGCAGATTTGGGCTGTCCCGGGCCAAAATGGTCAGGGCTTATGTAAACACCCTATAAGTGGGTGTTCCCAACTAAAACTTTAGAAAGCATGACTGGATAGGAGATACGTGTCTGATCGGTGGTGGTCTGACCACTGGAACCTCCACCGATGACAAGAAAGGGGGTCCTGCTGGGGTCCTACTGGGATAGTATTATAGTATGAATGGAGCGGCAGTCGAGATGCACGCTGTTCCTCCATTCATCTCTAAAGAACTAACAGGAATAGCCGAGAGCTCCACGTGGCTCCACCGCCACAGATTACGTACTGAGCTTCTAGGAACACATCCTGTCATTAGTATGGGATCTGGACGGTCTAACATGCAATACGTGCCTGATATTAATCAATTTACCGGTAAAGGCAAATAATATTATCAGGGAATAAATCCTCCGACACTGGGCCCCTCCATAATGCCACTTAAAGGGGGACTCCGTTTTCTCCACAGGAAATGCCTCCTCGATTCTTCCATAACAGACACTAATCCTCAAAACATGACGAGGCAGCATTTCTACCTTCCTTGTCAGATTGTCAGATCCTTCTCTTATCTCTGCGCTCAGCTCGGAATCCTCCTGCCGCCTGTCCCCGCTATCAGGTGAACAGACAAGAAAGTGTAAGAGCATCATTCACACTGAACAAAGCAACGCGTCCTGCAGAATACAGGCAGATCAGGGAGGGAAAGCAGAGCAAACAGCGCAGGCAGCAAAAAATATCATAAGACCCTACAATAATACAGAGATAATACATACCGCTATCATATCATCATAATACCGGAATTATACAGTATTTATGTAATGATGGGATAGTATTATAGTATATTCTTGTACATAGGAGCAGTATTATAGTAGTTATATTCTTGTACATAGGAGCAGTATTATAGTAGTTATATTCTTGTACATAGGGGGCAGTATTATAGTAGTTATATTCTTGTACATAGGAAGAGTATTATAGTAGTTATATTCTTGTACATAGGAGGCAGTATTATAGTAGATATATTCTTGTACATAGGAGCAGTATTATAGTAGTTATATTCTTGTACATAGGAGGCAGTATTATAGTAGTTATATTCTTGCACATAGGAGCAGTATTATAGTAGTTATATTCTTGCACATAGGAGGCAGTATTATAGTAGTTATATTCTTGCACATAGGAGCAGTATTATAGTAGGTATATTCTTGTACATAGGAGCAGTATTATAGTAGTTATATTCTTGTACATAGGAGCAGTATTATAGTAGTTATATTCTTGTACATAGGAGCAGTATTATAGTACTTATATTCTTGTACATAGGAGGCAGTATTATAGTAGTTATATTCTTGTACATAGGAGCAGTATTATAGTAGTTATATTCTTGTACATAGGAGGCAGTATTATAGTAGTTATATTCTTGTACATAGGAGGCAGTAATATAGTAGTTATATTCTTGTACATAGGGGCAGTATTATAGTAGTTATAGTCTTGTACATAGGAGGCAGTATTATAGTAGTTATATTATTGTATATAGGAGCAGTATTATAGTAGTTCTATTCTTGTACATAGGAGCAGTATTATAGTAGTTATATTCTTGTACATAGGAGGCAGTATTATAGTAGTTATATTCTTGTACATAGGAGCAGTATTATAGTAGTTATATTCTTGTACATAGGAGGCAGTAATATAGTAGTTATATTCTTGTATATAGGAGGCAGTATTATAGTAGTTATAGTCTTGTACATAGGAGGCAGTATTATAGTAGTTATATTCTTGTACATAGGAGGCAGTATTATAGTAGTTATATTCTTGTACATAGGAGGCAGTAATATAGTAGTTATAGTCTTGTACATAGGAGCAGTATTATAGTAGTTATATTCTTGTACATAGGAGGCAGTATTATAGTAGTTATAGTCTTGTACATAGCAGCAGTATTATAGTAGTTATATTCTTGTACATAGGAGGCAGTATTATAGTAGTTATATTATTGTATATAGGAGCAGTATTATAGTAGTTATATTCTTGTACATAGGAGCAGTATTATAGTAGTTATATTCTTGTACATAGGAGCAGTATTATAGTAGTTATATTCTTGTACATAGGAGCAGTATTATAGTAGTTATACTCTTGTACATAGGAGCAGTATTATAGTAGTTATATTCTTGTATATAGGAGCAGTATTATAGTAGTTATATTCTTGTACATAGGAGTAGTATTATAGTAGTTATATTCTTGTACATAGGAGGCAGTATTATAGTAGTTATATTCTTGTACATAGGAGGCAGTATTATAGTAGTTATATTCTTGTACATAGGAGGCGGTATTATAGTAGTTATATTCTTGTACATAGGAGTAGTATTATAGTAGTTATATTCTTGTACATAGGAGGCAGTATTATAGTAGTTATATCCTTGTACATAGGAGCAGTATTATAGTAGTTATATTCCTGTACATAGGAGCAGTATTATAGTAGTTATATTCTTATACATAGGAGCAGTATTATAGTAGTTATATCCTTGTACATAGGAGCAGTATTATAGTAGTTATATTCCTGTACATAGGAGGCAGTATTATAGTAGTTATATCCTTATACATAGGAGCAGTATTATAGTAGTTATATCCTTGTACATAGGAGCAGTATTATAGTAGTTATATTCCTGTACATAGGAGCTGTATTATAGTACAGGGTGGGCCATTTATATGGATACACCTTAATAAAATGGGAATGGTTGGTGATATTAACTTCCTGTTTGTGGCACATTAGTATATGTGAGGGGGAAAACTTTTCAAGATGGGTGGTGACCATGGCGGCCATTTTGAAGTCGGACATTTTGAATCCAACTTTTGTTTTTTCAATAGGAAGAGGGTCATGTGATACATCAAACTTATTGGGAATTTCACAAGAAAAACAATGGTGTGCTTGGTTTTAACGTAACTTTATTCTTTCATGAGTTATTTACAAGTTTCTGACCACTTATAAAATGTGTTCAATGTGCTGCCCATTGTGTTGGATTGTCAATGCAACCCTCTTCTCCCACTCTTCACACACTGATAACACCGCAGGAGAAATGCTAGCACAGGCTTCCAGTATCTGTAGTTTCAGGTGCTGCACATCTCGTATCTTCACAGCATATGCAGAAACTACGGATACTGGAAGCCTGTGCTAGCATTTCTCCTGCGGTGTTGCTATCAGTGTGTGAAGAGTGGGAGAAAAGGGTTGCATTGACAATCCAACACAATGGGCAGCACATTGACCCCACTCAGTGCTGTGGATGAGACCCCGCTCAGCGCTGTGGATGAGACCCCGCTCAGTGCTGTGGATGAGACCCCGCTCAGTGCTGTGGATGAGACCCCGCTCAGTGCTGTGATTGAGACCCCGCTCAGCGCTGTGGATGAGACCCCGCTCAGTGCTGTGATTGAAACTGCACAGATTGGAGCAGACATGGAGGTCAGTATACAGGACCCTCAGCCGTCCACAATGTCAGGTACACAGCGGTCTGGAGCAGACATGGAGGTCAGTATACAGGACCCTCAGCCATCCACAATGTCAGCTGTACAGCGGTCTGGAGCAGACACAGATGGATCTGCAGGACAATCTGGAGTCACTAAGCCTGTAGAGGGGAGGCCCAGCACTGATCCTCCTGCTGACCGTCCACAATTCAGGAGACTGTTCTCCAATGTTACAAGGCCGGCTAACCCTCCACCTCAGAGGAGGAACGCTGTCAGGATTAAGTATATGGGTCCAGAAGAAAACCTCCCCTCCAGACTGTACATAGGAAAAGTTCTTCTGAAGGACTTCATGAAGTTTAAGATGTCTGAGGTGTAGGCCCTGATCCATATCCCCTCCAGCAGGATCTATGACATCAGCTTTAAGCTTCAGTATGATCTGGACTTATTCTAGAATATATACAATGACACAAAGGAACAGTCAATCTGGGAGCATCTACAGGTGATCCAGTTGTCCAAGCCTCAGGTAGTGAAGGCCACCATCTTGTTCCTGAGGTGGTGGCACTGGCAGATCTGGAGCACTGGCTGAGCAGACAGTGTCTGTTGAAGAGTCATCTGGGAAAAATCTATGATGAGGAAGACATTTGGAATGGCGGATACACCGTGAGGATACAGCTAGAGCGGAACAATGGTGTGACCAGACATCTGCCGCACTCCTTCTACCTGGGCTCAGAGAGAGGGATATGCTACTACCCCGGTCAGCCGCGGCTGTGTCACAGATGTGGGGGCAGGCACCTCGCCATCAACTGCTCCCGTATTAAGTGCTCATTTTTTTGACAGTTTGGACATTCAAAGGACGACTGTACAGGTCCGGTCATCTGTAACCTGTATTTAGGATCTGGTCATACGTTCCGGGACTGTCCGCATGCAGATCATAATAAAGGCAGTGATGAGATCTTCTCAGAGGCCATGGAGGAAGGTCAGGAGGATGTCACTGCAAGAGCGGATACAGCCCCAGAAACTGGAAATCCTCATACTGAAGCAATGCAAATTACTAGTGACCCTGCTGTAGAGAGTGGAGACCCTCCTGATGCACTACAAGTACCGGCAGAGTTAGAGACTGATAGCCCAACTACTCAATTACAAGTACCAACATTTGCTGAACCACAAGTACCAGCCATTGAAAAGGCTCAGAAATCCTGCTGTGGAACTAAAGTACCATCTGTAGCACTATAAGTACCAGCCACTGAAGAGAATTCTCATATGCAGAGTAAAGTGACCAGTAAACCAGTTGCCAAACCACCTAAAGAACTGCCCTCTACGTCTACAAAGCCTGATGGTCCAGCTGCAGGGCTTAGGAAGCTCAGGAGGTCCTCTGTGGATGAAGAGGGGTTCCAGACTGTAAAAAGAAAGAACACCACAGCTGATCCTTCTAGAGAAGTCACTGCAGCAAACAGAACCCCAGATCCGCCAGTGCTGACCATAACCTCCGGGCAGTATGCTGCGCTAGGGGAAGAAGAGTCAGAAGAAAATGCAGAAATGGACTATGTTTCTTCACATAACCCTGATGGTGACCCCCAGGAAGATGTATCTGACCCTCCAGTTGTCCACCAAAAGATGGGGCACTACAGGTCACAGTAGTGGAAGGAGAAAAAAGAATAAGAAAAACTAAGGGACCAGGATGAGGCTGAGAATCAGCTCTATAAACGTGAACAGTGTGAAGACTAAGAACAGGCGGCAGGCGATCTACCAGCGTCTGTCTCAGGAGAGATCTGACATCTTCTTCTTACAGGAGACTTGTTTGAAGAGCAATGCTCAGGTGTTTGCAGCCAAGAGAGACTGGGGACATGGATCATCTTTCTGGTCCTTCGGGCTGGAGAGAAATGATGGTGTGGCGATTCTCTTCAATAAGATGGAAGTTGAGGTGGAGAGAGTCCTGGAGATCTGTCCGGGCCGCTGCCTAAAGCTGGACTTTATACTGGACACTGTGTATTATAGAGTCATTAATATCTATGCTCTTCAGACTAGAAAAGAGAGGAGGGAATTATTTCAGCAGATTAAGCCATATTGTTTTACATCCAGGGTGTTTATAATGTGCGGGGATTTTAATAGTGTCTCCTGTAATGTGGACCGTTCCAGTAGTCATAAGCAACTGAGATATGATGAGAACTTCCTTAACAATATAGTCCAGCAGGCTAATCTAGTGTTTTCCTATGTTTTACATAGCTCCAGTAGAGCCTACACTTACCATAAGGACAGTAACGCCAGTAGAATAGACCGGGTGTATATAAAACGTGAAGTGAGGAGCTCTGACTACAGGATGAGCCCCATAGAATTCTCTGACTATTGTATGGTGAGTGTCACGCTGGATCGGGCCGGGGCCGTGGTCTGTGGTAGGGGATACTGGAAGGTGAATAGCTCGGTGCTGCAAGATCCAAAGTTCAGAGTGGCCTTTACCACCTTCTATAATGATCGGAGGACCACCCGGTGTATGTGTGATGACATAGCGGAGTGGTGGGAGTGTATGAAGGGTGATATCAAGCAGTTTCTGATATGTACTGCGAGGAGGCATAGTAATGTGGAGTATATGAGGTATTCTGCACTGAGGCTGCAGCTAAGCAGGTTATATGGTAAGATCAATAGTGGTGAGAAGATAGATGGTAAGTACGTCAGCCAGATAAAGCAGGAGATGCGAGAGCTACAGTACGACCGCCTCAAGTCTCTCAAAGCAGAGGGACAGTTTGATAATTGGGGGGTTCACAACCCAGACCCCTATATTGCCTGTAAGAACAAGGTTAGTAAGAAGCTTATGACCAGCCTGTTAGATGAGCATGGGGTGGAGCAGTCAGATCAGACTAAACTTCACAAGATTATTGGAGATTATTACAAAAATCTGTTTAAAGGCCATCAGATAAGTGGTGACAGCATCAGAACTTACCTGAAAGGGGGGCGTGGCCGAGCTCCGGGCAAGATGGCCGCAGTTTGAAGGAGCTCCGCACTTCACAAATACAGCGACGCTGATCCATCACCCTCAGGCGATTCACAAAGCCTTCAAAAGTTGCACATCATGAAATATAGCAGTAGTACCCACCATGGTGAAGAGCAGGAGAAGCAGGGAGCCCCCGAAGCATCTCGCTGACTTCTTCCTGGCAGAGGAGAGTGGTGGGAAAGAGAAGCGGGCGTGTGAGACCTCGCGCTCCTCCAGCTACAGCAGCTCCCCCTCAGCATCTATAGAGGAGGGAGAAGATAGGAGGATCACAAAACATCTTTCAAAAGCTGAAAAGACTCCAGGCAGAGACACAGCCACAAATGGTTGTAAAAACACCAAACCTGCAAGATCGATACAGAGAGCAAAAAGCTTCAATACAACTCAGCAGGAAATACTGCAAGAAGAAGATGAAGCTTTCTCAGATACCTCAGAAACTAGAAGTCCAGCCAAGCAAAAACCAAGGATGGACAACAATCAATCCCCTTCACATGAGGTAGGAGCATCCACTTCTCTATCACCCCACACCATGAGAGTATTTGCCCATATACCCACTTCTAATGACGTCATCACAGTAGATTTGATGAAAGAAATGCTGGTGGCCTTAAAGGGCTCCATCAAAGCTGACATAACACAAATGTGCAATGCTATTTCCACAAACCTAGATGAGTTGGGAGAGAGTAAACCACATCGAAAATAAAATAGCGGAATACGCAGATGCACACAATACCCTAGTAGACACACACACATCCCAAGAGGATGACACCTCAGCCATTAAAGCAAAACTAGCAGACCTAGAAGACCACTCTAGGCGAAATATTGTCAAATTAAGGGGGATCCCTGAGACAGTATCCCCAGGAGAACTTTCTAAATATCTACACAAAATGATCCAGCCCTGCTACCAGAAGCCTCACCTCTCGACCTCACTGTGGATAGAGCACACAGACTCCCAAAACCATCCCAGAAAACAAGCCGAGAGACCTCCTCGCCCGTATCCACTTTTACCATATCAAAGAAGAAATCATTTCTTCAGCGAGAAAACGCAAATTTCTACCCAATCCATACGGGCACGTTATCCTAATCACCGACCTTTCACAAGCAACTATACGGGAAAGGAAAAAATTCCATCCAATAACCTCATGCCTAAGAGAAAATAAGATACCCTACAGATTGGGCTTTCCTACTAAGTTAATCCTACAAAAAGAAGGAACAGCCCATATCATCCACAATACAGATGAAGGGCATAAATTGCTCAAACAATGGCAACTTAACAACGTGGACACATCCACTACAAGAAAGAAGAAAGAAATCCCAACTATGCAAGAAGAAAGGATCTCAAACACTCAGAAGACCTGATCTTATGTGGAACGTGAAGTGAAAACTAGTCCACAATGACTGTCCACAAACACCTGCCGATCATTCAGATCGCTCTCTGTTTCCCTAACACAAATAGGGATTATTTGTTCGCTTTTGTTTTCCCCTTTGTTCGTGTTCCCCTTTTTCTTTTAAATCCACCTAGACCCAAGAACCAGATCACCGTAACTGCAACATCAAAGGGCTCACCAAAGCCAGACCTCTCACAGACCCACCAACATCCAGTTGAACAAAGGCTCTTCAGGAGACCAGATGTCCAATACTACACATTGTCACAGAAGAAAAACAGAAACCGTAAGCTTCAACTATACACCCAATATGACTATTAAGATTCTGTCACTAAATGTAAAGGGACTTAATCACCCATACAAACCATATCCCTTTGGAAAGAAGCAAGATCTAATGGCGGGGACATCTGTTAGCTGATGACACTGTTAGATTTAAGCACAAGCAATATCCCTACATTTTCCACTCTTGCTCATCCTCTAAAAAGACAGGAGTCAGCATAGCTATCAGAGATACCATAGCATTTGAAGAGATTAGTACGTTTAGAGATAGTGGGGGAAGATTTCTTATTCTAGTTTGTAAACTAAACAACACTATACACAATATGTAATATATATTGTCCTAACGCCTTCCAGATCTCCTTTTTGAATAAAGTCATCAAAAAACTGACCAAGATTCAAAGAGGACATCTCTTAATCTTTGGTGATCTAAATATTATTGCAGATCCCATTATGGACACTACTGGTCGGAGTAGGAGAACTTCCCCCACACTTCGTTCTTGGTTGTTAAGCAATGATTTATATGACTCTTGGCGATGTATGAATGGCAGCCAAAGAGACTACACCTTTTTCTCGTCCTGTCATAACACATACACTAGAATAGATTACTGCCTAACCACTAGTCACTTTCTCCAACTAATACGCAATGCATAGATAGGCCAGATAACTTGGTCAGACCACGCTCTTCTTATTATCACAATAAAGGAGAAAAATACTGTACATCTAACCCAGAATTCATTTGGCGCATCAACAATTACTTGATAGCTAACAAAGACATTCAACATGCCCTGAAATTAAACATGAAGGAATATTTTACAATAAATGATAGTCCCGAAATAAATATATTTTCACTATGGAAGGCACATAAGGCATACATTAGAGGCCTTTTAATAAAATATGGCACTCATTACAAGAGAGAGAAACAGAAAAGACTAAAAGAGAAACTAGACGCCCTTAAGAAAGCAGAAAAAGAATACATAACAAATAACAATCCACAAGTCCTAACCAACATAACAAAACTGAGAGGCGAGATTCGCTTAATACTACTAGACGATTATGAACATTGCATAACGAAACTCAAACTACAATACTATAGCCGAAACAATAAAGCCTCCTCCTTTATGGCAAATCGCGATAAAAATCTGAAAACTAAAACCAAAATTGCATACCTGATAAACACAAAAAACAACAGTAAACTACTTAACCCTCAACACATTACAAACTATTTTAGTGACTATTACAAGTCATTATATAACCTCAGAGAGGAACAATCCATCAAACAACCAAACTTAGTAGATTTACAACACTTTCTCAACTCTGTAAAACTACCCAAAATCCCAATGTCTCAATTGGAGATACTCAACACCCCTTTTTTTTAAACAAGAAATCGATAAAACCATCACCCAAAGCCCCAGGTCCCGACGGATTCTCCAGTGAATACTCTAAAAAAATTCAGAATCACTAACCCCATATCTCCAAGAAGTATTTAACCCAGCATTATCAACTGGATATTTCCCTAAAGAAATGACACAGGCAACTATAATCACTATCCCCAAACAAGACAAAGATCCCTCTATGGTAACTAACTATCGCTCAATATCTCTCAAAATTCGGATATTAAACTATACACAAAAATCATCTATTCAAGACTATCGAACATCATCCCCCTTTTAGTAAAACCGGACCAAGTAGGCTTTGTGACTAATAGACAGGCCTCCGATGGTACCCGCAGACTTATAAACATCCTTAAGTGGATTGAAATGGAAAAAACGCCTTCTCTGCTTCTTTCATTGGACGCAGAGAAGGCGTTTGACAGAATACACTGGGGATATATGTTCTCTACTCTTGAGAAATTTGGTTTCTCAGGCCCCATCTTAAGAGGCATCCAAGCCTTATAAGAAAGTACCTCAGCTAGAGTATTGATAAATAGTATGCTCTCAAACCCATTCCCCCTGACAAATGGAACACCACAAGGATGTCCGCTATCCCCCATTCTATTTATTCTAGCACTAGAACCTTTTGCCGAAACCATCAGAATGACACCAGAGATCTCAGGTATAAAACTTGGAAACAAAACCCATAAAATAGGATTGTTCACAGACGATATTATCATCTGCACAACAGACCCCATAAAATCCCAGAATAAAATACAAACCTTAATCCACAACTTGGGCTCTCTTTCATATTACAAAGTAAATGATACGAAATCCCTTATATTAGGCATGAATCTGTCTAACAACACGAGGATTATTGTCCAAACCACTTTTCGGTACAAGTGGCAGGACAATAGTATTCCCTACTTAGGCATCAATGTTTCATTCCCTGTCGAAACTATGATTGATAATAACTTTAACCCCTTATTACTTAAACTACAAAAATAACTTACTCATCTGAACTCCTATGAATTATCCTGGTGGGGCAGACTCATACTATACAAAATAATAGCGCTACCTAAGATTTTGTATCATTTTCACACCATCCCCCTTTCTATCCCAAAAATTCCAGACCCAACTTAGCAAATTTATTTGGTCCAAAAAAAACCTCCAAGAATAACGGCTGGAGTTTTAACCAGGCACAAAAGACATAGAGGCCTAGGTCTTCCTGACATAAAATCATATCATATAGCGACCATACTAGACCAATCTATAACATGGTGGTCCCCAATGAAGGACAAATTATGGGTAGACATAGAAGAAAATATAAATAGACCACGCTAACTAAACTTCTTACTTCTAGCCTCCACAATAGGCAAAGTGAGAAATCCTTCGCTTTCCTTTCCTACCATCAAGGCGACAAGCGTGGAAGATTTACATCTCAACATGCTCTTTCTTCCCAACCTTAAAAACACTAGATATTCCTCTACAATCATTGGAAATACTGATCCCCGATCTAACGCTTTCAACATGGATCAAAGCAGGCATAAGGCATATTCAAAATTTATACAGAGACAACATAATGCATCTGCAAAACAAATACAATCTAAAAAGATCTGACCTTTACAAGTACCTGCAAATTTTCTAAACAATAATACCTACACATCTCCAACGATCCCACCTCAGACACGTGTACATACAACCAACCGACTAGGTAAATTGGGAAAAGGGATTAAAATAATTTACTCCCAACTATCAGAACCTTAATTAGAATCTCACACCTCACATATAAAAAAGTGGGAGAGAGATTTAAATATAAAAATTTCTCTGTCCCAATGGAAAAAAGCCTTCACGACACCAATTCGCAGATCATCCTGTACCGAACACCATGAAGCAAACTAATATGTAGATGGTACTACACACCATATAGACTATCCAAGATATATGAGCATACACCCAGTATATGCTGGAGAGGATGCAACCAGACAGGTACTCTCACTCATATATTCTGGGAATGCCCACTTATAACTTCTGGCAAAAAAATCAACAATCTAATCCTAACCGTCATAGGAGTGAAACTCCCATTCAGACCAGAAATATTTCTTTTGAGATTAAATTTAGACAACTTTTCCTACTCCCAAAAAACTATACTTTGTCATATACTAACAGCTTCCCTCCAGAGTATCGTACAACACTGGAAATCTACACTCACCCCTCCCATATCACAGATAATCAGGAAAGTTAACATCAATTTGCAGATTCAAAAAAATGATAGCAAACAGTAATAACACATCAACCAAATATCAAAAAATCTGGGCGCCATGGTGGTCTACAGTTTATGCCCCTTTAGTAGACCCATAAGACCATCAGAACAAAAACCCTAACCTCTATAGATATAGGTGGAACTTTAACAATGTTCTCTTTATGTTTATATTTTTATTAACTGTTATACTGTATCTTTTCTTTTTTTTCTTTTTTATGGGATTTCTACCATTATTCATTCATAACAAATTACTTAGACTAGAACACTGTATACTTGAGGAATGGTCAGCAATTTTTTGAACGTGTCTTTACTATTATATTAATACTTATTCGGCTGTTTGTTTCAAGCTGTAAAGACAAACACATAATTTCCTCCACCTACAATGTTTAGCAGGTGGAACTGCATTTTATTGTCCTCTATTATCTTTTATTGATGTTAAACCAATAAAAACTATTAATACAGAACTTACCTGAAAGGCATCAAACTCCCCAAACTAGATCATGCACAAGCAGATGGCTTGGCCGAGCCCATAACTGAGGTGAAGAGGAGCATTGACTCCTTAAAAACCAAGAAGCGCCCGGGCCTGGACGGTCTGACCAGTGAATTCTATAAGGAGTTCAGAGATATATTAGCTCCAGACCTGGCGGAGGTCTATAATGATTGCCTCTCTGCCAGGAAACTTCTGCAGTCACAGTATAAATCTGTTCTGGTTCTCCTGGCAAAGAAAGGAAATCTAAAAGACTTAAAAAACTGGCGTCCATTGTCTTTACTGAACACCAACTATAAAGTCCTGGCCACGATCTTGTATCACAGGCTGAGTGCGGTGGCAGATGACCTGATCATCTCCAACCAGACGTGTGGTGTGAAAGGCCGGACTATAGAGGACTCATTGCTGCTGGTGAGGGAAGCGGTGACAGACATCAGGCAGCACAGTGGAGGAGCATATGTGGTGGGGTTAGACCAGAGCAAGGCCTTTGACAGAGTCCATCATGACTACTTATATCAGGTGTTGTTGGAGTATGGCCTTCCTGTACGCTTCGTACAATGGCTGCAGGTTCTCTATAAGGAGGCGGTAAGTCAGCCTCTGATTAATGGTCACTTGGCAGAACCCTTTAGGATCATGTCTGGTGTAAGGCAGGGCTGCCCTCTAAGCCCATTATTGTACGTCTTCAGTCTGGATCCTTTTTTAAGAAAGTTGCAGGATAATAGAAATATCTTGGGGTTGGAATGTCACCTACAGAGTAAAAGAGTGGACATAAAGTTCTGTGCTTATGCGGACGATGTGACGGTTCTGGTGTCGTCTAGTGAGGACTGTGCGGCCCTACAACAGGAGATAGCAGCTTTCTCCCGAGAGCTGAATTCTGCTGTGAATATGGATAAGAGCGAGGCGTTGTGGCTGGGGGGTGACCGTAGGGTCTTCTCAGTGCCCTTCAGAACAGTGCAGGACAAGATAAATATTTTGGGAGTTCAGTTTGGAACTGTAGATGATGGGAAGGTGAACTGGGAGGAGAAGCTGGCGGTGTGTGAGCAGAAGGTGCAGTGCTGGAGGCACTGGAAGCTGACTTATCAGGAGAAGATCCGCCTGCTGAAAAGCTTCCTGCTCCCGCTATTCCTTTATGTCAGTGTAGTGTTCCCAGTGCCCGATAAGTTGCTTACCAGACTGATCAATATATTTTTCCACTTCTTGTGGGGCAATAGGGTGAATATAGTCAGGAGGAACATTGTCTATCTCCCCCAGAAGAAGGGCGGCCTGTCCATGCCCTGCCCAGAGCTCTTCTTTAACCTAATGTTTCTGATGAAGAATTTCTCATTTTGTAAGAGTTCAGAGCTGAAGCTGTGGAGTCGTCTGTTTAAGAACCAGATCCAGCAGTTTGTGTCTGTGTGGTCGGTAGGTGACCCCATTAAGAGGATCTCAGGGCGCATGAAGAATAACGTTTCCTGGTACGCGGTACAAGCAATTAGCAAGATCATTAAATGGAAAATCTTATATGGTGAGTGTAGCGGATTGCGTTTAGCTACAATGGATGTTTCAACTGGACTGTTGATTGGATTTGCAATGTTATGTTTAATTCCCTATGGTTCATTACGTGTAAGACAAAAAGTAATTAGTAACCTGCTGAGCATTCGTCTGGTTGTGCGGTAGAAACACAATGGCAACAATGTATGTCTCAACTGGACTGTTGATTTAATTACTTCTCAGGCTGAGGGGAGGGGATGTGTGGGCTGTAACCAGTCTGTGATTGAAGAATGGATAATTTTCTGTAGGTGTCTCCCTTGCATGGGAGAGTGATAATAAAGTAGGGTATGTGGCATTAAACAGTGTCCTGCTCCTGATACTGTGTGTTATCCAGTTATTGGGAAGAGTGATAGGATATTCATGGATGGTTTTATTTACTACTGATGCTGTGCTTCCTGTGCTAATAACCTGATCCTGAAGTAACCCTTGGAATACCGGCGGAGAAAGCCTATGTCGCACCAGCGCTCCGCTACATTTGGTTGGCAGCAACGGGATCCAGAACTCACAAGGGGAAGGCAGCAGTACCAATGGATTGCGGATGGAGATCGACTATTCTTTACTTAAGCGGTCCACATTAAAGGATCTTCTGGAAGCAAGGGGTATTCTGACCAGCAACAAGAAAAAGGCTGTCCTTGTTACAGAAGTGAGGGTGGAATACCGAATGGAGGGAGGTTCAGTTCCTGAACGGAGCGGTTCGGCTAACGAAGAGGAACAGTCTGAGTTCCAAAGGGAGCTACAATTGAGGCTGTTGTTTAATGGCGAAAACCCACCAACGGATATAATCTCCCGAACCATGACAGAAGTTCAGAAGTTTGTACTGAGACAGAGGAACCAGCAAACCCCAGAAAGAGGCCAAACAGTGACAATGATACAGGAGGGTAAGCCTAACATACCTTACCAGGCTTTTAAAACATATGTAGAGGCAGAGGAAGATATAGATGAATTCCTTCAGGATTGTGAGAGACTGTGTGCCCTGGGATGGGTACAAGCCCACAAAGAGTGGTCCATGGAGGACCTACCACAGATGCTGCTGCTGCTGGAACAATTATATGATGAGCTAGCAACAGATATCCAAGAGTGGGTAAGGTACCACAACCCTACCTTTTCCCTGAAGCGGCCAGGAAAGCAAACAAATATATGGATGCCCACAGGCAAACCTGTACTAGCTAGGACAGTAGTAAGACCTATCGTAGGGACTATCTACCCCACCGGCCCAGCAGCACCACCTCGGCAGCTTCAACCCCCAGCTACCCCACAACAGCGGTTCCGGCAATCCAACTCTGGACAGTGCCACCAGTGCCAGAAACGGGGGCACTACAAGAGAGACTGCCCGCAACTCCGAGACCGACCACCATAGATCTAGCCAGGCCCACCACCACCCCGAGCAGCAGCACACTATTACTAGACCGAGACATCAGCCCCAACCGTAGAACAGTGGAAAGTGCTACAAGAAGCCAATCCACTCCAGGCAGAGGCAGATAATCGCCAATGCCATCGGCAGACGGTCTATTTTTGAGGGAAAAGCAGTACAAGGACTCCGCGACTCGGGAGCCACCAAAACATTGGTAAAGAGCCACCTAGTGCCCAACCACGCCAGAACCAACAAAACCGTGGCCATAAGGGTAGCCGGGGGAGCAGTATACTGGCTACCCACAGCAAGGGTACATTTTCATTGGGGAGTGGGGTCTGGAAATGTGGAAGTGTAACTACCGGCAGAGGTTTTGTTGGGAAACGATCTGGAGAAGCTCATCTCCACGTTTGAGCCCCAGACCACCGCCATTGGAGAAACACACCCAGTTGTCACCCGGCAACAGGCCCGCACCCAGGACCACAACTCACACCCGGAGGTTCTGGTTAGAAATCCTTACCCTTCCTTAGAGTGTGTCCCCTGGGCTCCCCCTAGTGAATTTGAGGCAGAGGTGATCACTGACCCCACGTTACAAGTATATAGAGATAAGGTCACCTCTGACCAACCCGGGGCTGAGGGGAGAAATTTGTATGGGACTAGAAACTGTTATACAGTGAGTCTGAGAAAAGAGTAGGCGGGTCAGACCAGATTATCATTAGGCAGCTAGTGGTACCGCAGCGTTACCGATCAGAGTTGCTCCGGATAGCACATGATATTCCGCTATCCGGACATTTAGGGGTCAGTCGCACCTAGTATTGGGTTTCTTCTGGCCAGGAATCAGTCAAGAAGTCAGGAAGTACTGCAATACCTGTGACACATGCCAGAGTGTGGGGAAGAGGGGGACCGCCGGAAAGCCAAGTTACACCCCTTACCCATAGTTGAGGAACCGTTCAGCCAAGTAGAGGTGGATCTAGTGGGTCCCTTAACCAAGCCTAGCCCATCTGGCAAGAGATTTATTTTGACAGTGGTGGACTACGCTACCAGATATCCAAAGGCAGTGGCTCTAACTAATTTCCCTGCTGAAACGGTAGCAGAGGCTCTCATGCGGATTTTCTCCAGGATGGGGTTACCCAAGGAGATAATCTCAGATCGGGGTACTTAGTTCACCACGGAAGTGACCCAGCACCTCTAAAAATTCTGTGGCATTAAGCCAATAGATAGTGCCCCCTACCATCCCCAAACCAATGGCCTATGCAAAAGCTCCGAACCTTCGCTGAGACCTACCTGGACTGGGAGCGATTGCTGCCCCTTCTCCTCTTTGCATACCAAGAGGTGCCACAGGAACCCACAGGGTTCGCCCCGTTTGAATTGTTATTTGGGAAGCTGGTGCGAGGTCGCCTAGATCTTATCAAGGAACATTGGGAGGGAGGCCATAGCACAGATGGTACCCCCATCATACCTTATGAGCTGGAGGTTCGGGACTGACTGGAAGAATTAACCAGGTCGGTATGGGAAAACCTTCAGGTGGCCCAGACTCGTCAGCACACATGGTATGATCGGGGAGCCAGGGACCGTAGCTTTCAGGTCGGGCAGAACGTTTTAGTCTAAAAACCGGTCTGACATGATAGGCTACAGGCTGCCTGGCAAAGCCCTTATAAAGTGTTGGAACAGGGATGTGACACCACCTATATAGCCAGTCCATGTGCAGGGTCAGTACTTATATTCTTGTACATAGGAGCAGTATTATAGTAGTTATATTCTGGTATATAGGAGGCAGTATTATAGTAGTTATATTCTTGTACATAGGAGGCAGTAATATAGTAGTTATATTCTTGTACATAGGAGGCAGTATTATAGTAGTTATATTCTTGTACATAGGAGCAGTATTATAGTAGTTATATTCTTGTACATAGGAGGTAGTATTATAGTAGTTATATTCTTGTACATAGGATCAGTATTATAGTAGTTATATTCTTGTACATAGAGGCAGTATTATAGCAGTTATATTCTTGTACATAGAGGCAGTATTATAGTAGTTATATTCTTGTACATAGGGGGCAGTATTATAGTAGTTATATTCTTGTACATAGGAGCAGTATTATAGTAGTTATATTCTTGTACATAGGAGCAGTATTATAGTAGTTATATTCTTGTACATAGGAGTAGTATTATAGTAGTTATATTCTTGTACATAGGAGTAGTATTATAGTAGTTATATTCGTGTACATAGGAGGCAGTATTATAGTAGTTATATTCTTGTACATAGGAGCAGTATTATAGTAGTTATATTCTTGTACATAGGAGGCAGTATTATAGTAGCTATATTCTTGTACATAGGAGGCAGTATTATAGTAGTTATATTCTTGTACATAGGAGCAGTATTATAGTAGTTATATTCTTGTACATAGGAGGCAGTATTATAGTAGTTATATTCTTGTACATAGGGGCAGTATTATAGTAGTTATATTCTTGTACATAGGGGCAGTATTATAGTAGTTATAGTCTTGTACATAGGAGCAGTATTATAGTAGTTATATTCTTGTACATAGGAGGCAGTATTATAGTAGTTATATTCTTGTACATAGGAGGCAGTATTATAGTAGTTATATTCTTGTACATAGTAGCAGTATTATAGTAGTTATATTCTTGTATATAGAAGCAGTATTATAGCAGTTATATTCTTGTACATAGGAGGCAGTATTATAGTAGTTATATTCTTGCACATAGGAGGCGGTATTATAGTAGTAATATTCTTGTACATAGGAGGCAGTATTATAGTAGTTATATTCTTGTACATAGGAGGCAGTATTATAGTAGTTATATTCTTGTACATAGGAGGCAGTATTATAGTAGTTATATTCTTGTACATAGGAGCAGTATTATAGTAGTTATATTCTTGTACATAGGAGGCAGTATTATAGTAGTTATATTCTTGTACATAGGAGCAGTATTATAGTAGTTATATTCTTGTACATAGGAGCAGTATTATAGTAGTTATATTCTTATATATAGGAGCAGTATTATAGTAGTTATATTTTGTATCTTGTTGGGCCAAACTAAGGCACAATGACTAAACCTTAGCTTATTCCTCTCTAAACCCTATTATGTTTAGAATTCATTACCTCTGTCAACCATAATACAGTATGTTTCTAATAAATGGCTCCTGAGACATCTGACATGAGAATATTTGTTGGAACAGATAAACCTGAGGGAAAAACTTGGTTTCTGGAACATAGAAATAATGGCATGTGTGAGTGTCTGCTGAGAGCTGCCTCCATCTATATGGATAACTCATTCCCTGCCTTTCCTGAGTTTCTTGCCCTCGCTGCTCCATTTGCTGTCATGAATATCTAAGCAGTCATTCCGGATTCACATGATGGAAGCTCATTTGCATTGGAGATGGATACAATGTATCCACACGTTCCGGAGCTGTTACATCTGCTAATGTTCCTGCCGTGCCCTTTGTTGCCCTCACAATCTCACCTGTAAACCTCCAGAAGATCTTTTTCAGATTAATACACTTTCAGATGTGTTGGAGAAATTTCTTCCAATCACAGCAGCCATTCCTGGCTAATAGCGGCCGGTGGGCTGGCAAGGTACGTGATTGTCTAAAACAAGCCAAATGTTCAGCAGATATTACAGGGTCTCCTTGTTCAGTGTTAGCAACCTTAAAGGGGCAGCCATCATTTAAAATGAAGCCTCCAGATCCATCAGCTACATTACATGGACAGAAATATTAGGACACATGTCTTAAATGAATTCAGTTGCTTCATTCCATCCCATTGCCACAGGTGTATAAAATCCAGCTTCTAGCCATTCAGTCTTCCATTTACAGCCAAGCCTCCTCTGACATTCCCATCAGCACTAATACCATGCTGTGCCGGGAGCTTGATGGCATTGGCTTCCGAGGCCGAGCAGCTGCATCCAAGCCTCACATCACAAAGCACAATGCCAAGCGTCAGATAGAAAGGTGTAAAGCACATCACCACTGGACTCTGGAGCAGTGGAAACATCTTTTGTGGAGTGATGGATCACACTTCTCTATCTGATGGACCAGTCTGGGTTTGGTGAGTGCCAGGAGAACGTTACTTGCTGGATGGCATTGTGGGTCGGCCTTGGCCACTTATGTCCTGTGAAGAGAAATCTTAACTCTTTAGTAGACAAGACTTTTGGACAAATGTATACTTCCAACTGTGTGGGAACAGTTTGAGGAAGACCATTTTCTGTTCCGGCATGACTGTGCCCCGGTGCACAAAGGAAGCTCCAGAAACACATGGTCAGGGGAGATTAATGTGGAAGAACTTGATCGTCAGACGTAATTTCCCAACAGGCCAATGCCCAGGGGGGAGCCTGAGCCCACCTCATATCCGCTGATCGGATATATAACGATCTGGCAGGGGTGGATTGGCCATAGCCCCAACAAGAAAATTTCCCAGGGGGCCACCCAAGTCCTTCTTATAGGCGCAGGACAGGTACGTAATGGTTGATAGAGTTGAATACTGTAGACAGGGCGGCAGTAGTTTGTGCTGCACTGTGGTGTTTGGTTCTGCTGGGGCGGTACTTTGTGCTGCACTATGGTATTGCAGGCCATGCCGACTTCTGTTGTCCCTCCCTACTTATATTAGCCCTGCCTACTTATGTTGCTCCATCTTCTATCAATTTAGTCCTGCCTATAACATGGGGACACTTTTATTTTTTTTCCTGGGCCACTTTAACCACTTCACGACCGCCCATTGACTATAAACGTCCTTTGGCTGGTCGTTTATCTCTGGACATTCTGGAAAGTCCATTCAGAGATGGCAGCTGCACGCTAATCGTGCAGCTGCCGAGCGGGGGGCCCGCTGTCAGTGACAGCAGGGCACCCCAGATAGAAGGCAGGGACAGTTCCCAGGTGTCCCTGCCTTCTAGATCTCTGTATACACAGCGCTCAATGAGTCAATGTAACCACCAGGGTCGGGAGAATGCAGAAGCTGTCGGGTCTTCCACAGACCTCGATCAGCCCTGCACTGAGGTTGCACAGCGCTGTATTCTACTGTACAGCCTTTCTGGGGGGTGCATTTCCCCTGTAACTGGGGTTACCATGTCAGTTACAGGAGAAATCAATAGTGAAGAAAAAAGAAAAAAAATAGTGAAGTTAAATGTCCACCAGAGGTCTTGTATGACCTTATGGGGGATGCAAAATGCAAAATAAAAAAATAAATAAAAAAAAGTTTCACATGTAAAAAAAAATAAAAAATCCCCAATTAAGTAATTAAAAAAAATGTTAAAAATATAATTTTTTAAAATAAAATAGGCATATTTGGTATTGCCACGTCCGTGACAGCAGGCTCTATAAATATATCACATGATCCACCCCGTCCGATATACACCATAAAAGTGATCAAAAGGGCATATGTCCCACAAAATAGTACCAATAAACCTTATCCCGCGAAAAATGAGCCCCTACATAAGAAAATCTCTCAAAAAATAAAAATAAACTATAGCTCTCAGAACATGGAGACATTAAAACATCATTTTTTTGTTTCAAAAATGCTATTATTGTGTTAAAATAAAAATAAATAAATAAGGTATACATATTAGGTATCACCGCGTCCGTAACAACTAGCTCTATAAAAATGTCACAAGACCTAACCCATCAAGTTAACACCATAAAAAAATAAAATAAAAACTGTGCCAATTTTTTTGTCACATTACATCACAAAAATTGCAACACCAAGCGATCAAAAAGGCGTATGCCCCCAAAATAGTACCAATCTAACCGTCACCTCATCCCACAAAAAATGAGATCTTAACTAAGACAATCGGTTAAAAAATAGAAAAGCTATGACTCTTAGACATTTTGGTTTCAAAAATGCTATTACTGTGTAAAACGTAAATAAATAAGAAACAGTATATATATTAGGTATTGCCACATCCATAATGATCTGATCTATAAAAATGTCACATGACCTAACCCTTCAGGTGAACGCTGTAAAAATAAATAAATAAAAACTGTGCCAAAACAACCAATTTTTTGGTCACCTTTCCCCATAAAGTGCAATAATAAATGATCAAAAAATCATATGTACCCCAAAATGGTACCAATCAAAACATCAACTCTTCCTGCAAAAAACAAGATGATCGGCAGAAAAATAAAAAAAATGGCGTTCAGAAAATGGAGACACAAAAACATAATTTTCTTTCAAAAATGCTTTATTATGTAAAACTGAAACAAACATAGTAGACATATTTGACATCATTGTGTTCGTAACAACCTGCTCTATAAAAATAGCACATGATCTACCCTGTTAGATGAATCTTGTAAAAAATAATACATTTAAATAGTGCCAAAACAGCCATTTTTATAGAGAAATTAAAGGTCATATGTACCCCAAAATAGTACCAATAAAACTGGTACCTTATCCCCTAGTTTGCTAAATGGGGTCACTTTTTGGGAGTTTCTACTGTAAGGGTGGCTTCAAATGGGACATGGCATCTAAAAACCAGTTCAGCAAAATCTGCCTTCCAAAAACCATATGGCGCTCCTTTTCTTCTGCGCCCTGCCGGGTGCCCTTACATCAGTTTACGACCACATGTGGGTGTTTCTGTAAACTGCAGAATCAGGGTAATAAATATTAAGTTTTTTTTGGCTGTTAACCCTCAATGTGTTAAAGAAAAAAATGGATTAAAATGGAAATCCTGCCAAAAAAATTTAGAAATGTAATCTCCATTTTCTTGTGGAACACCGAAAGGGTTAACAAAGTTTGTAAAATCAGTTTTGAATAACTTGAGGAGTGTAGTTTCTACAATGGGATCATTTATGGGGTGTTTCTACTATGTAAGCCCTACAAAGTGACTTCAGAACTGAACTTGTCCTTAAAAAAGTTGACTTTGGAAATTCTCTAAAAAATTTCAACAATTGCTTCAAAAATTCTAAACCTTCTAGTGTCCTAAGAAAATAAAATTACATTCCCAAAATTATGGCAACATAAAGTATACATATGGGGTGACTTTGCAACGAACACTAATTCCCAGGGCCCCTTTTTTAATTGGTGGTGGTACCCAGGTGTAGGAATGGCCGATTGGTTTAGGGTGGCCTAAAATGTCCCTTTATGTGAGTTGTGAGTGTCATGGTGCTCCTACATGGATACGGCTGGACCCCAGGCGTTGGCTCTGAAGCAAACAAATAGGGGGAATAGTTGAGGCATAGAAGAATAACTTGAGTCCAGACCTTGAGATACAGTTGGAAAGCAGATTTACTTTGTATAAACGTTCTCCAAAATGGTTTGCAGGCTTTGTCTTGGTTCCAGCAGGCTTTAGCATGAAACTCTGGCAGGCAAACTCGTCATTGCTACAACTGTTGCTCTCTGGCTCTGCTGTACTGACAGGCTCACTGTATAACTTTGCTTTTGCTGTATGCTGCAACTTCTCTCTTTGTAGCCTGTCTCTTAATTAGGCCAGGGAACTTTCCTCGTGGCTCCTGAGGCTTTAAGCTTTGGCCTCCATGGCCAGCAGAGCTTAAGGTGCTCTAGCTGGCTTGGCTTGGCTTGGCCTGGGCACGTCCAGCAAAGACGTGCCCAGCACTTGCTTCCTTCCCTTAGCAGGGGGTAAGCTAGACTGCTCTAGAAACTGGTCCCCTTCCTACCTGCAGGAAGTGGGACTCGCCCACTACTCCACAGAGGGGGGTGTTAGAATGGAATGGAAGCTTCCACTCTATCTAAGATAGCTCTGCCATGTTTGCTGCCACCTGCTTGTGAACCAGGCACATTACATATGAACATAACAGTTACAAACATTAGAAATGCACAGTGTATAGGACCTGAAATAAATACACAAGATGACATTATATTAGCCCATTAAAGATAGTAGCCTGGTGAAGAAGTGGTAATGCCACCCTGAGGCGTTACAACTTGAATTTTTTTTTTTTCTTCAGGGCCACTTTAAGTTCCCAGCCCTCAACCACGTCCAACGCCTTTGGGAAGAACTAGAACGGAGACTGCGAGCCAGGTCCTCTCCTCCAACATCAGTGTCTGACCTCACAAATGCTCTTCTGGATAAATGGGCAAAAATTCGCACAGACACCCTCCGAAATCTTGTAAAAAGCCTTCCCATAAGAGCAAAGGGGGCACCAACTCCATATTAATACCCATGGATGTAGAAAGGGAGGAAATAAAAGCTCCTGGAGGTGAATTGTGGGGGGTCCCAATACTTTTCTTCAAAGAAGTTATGATAATGTCTGTAAAGAGCTGCGGTATATGTCAGTGAATGGCAACTTGTATACAAAGACTGAAAACCTGTACAGACCTCATATTTTTCACAGCTGAGTGTTTGCTACATTGTATCCAGTCTAGACAATACTTTACCACAATGTATCTGTACAAGTAAAACCCATTGGGGGTCATTTATTAAGACCGGCGTTTTAGACATGAGCGGGGAAGAAGTCGCAGATTCTGCCGCACCATGGCGTCCGACAGAATCTGCCACAAAAGAGACCCCCATATTTCTAGAGTCCATGTTGTTTAGCTTTAGTGGAGTGTCAGCTGTTTTTTATGATCAGAAATGTGGGGGGCCATTTAGTTTTTTTTCAGCTGCACCCATTGGCATAGGGTAAATTACAGACCTGACTGGCAGGGGTATCTGGGTGGGGGAAGGGCCCAGCCAAATCTTCATGACTGTGTGCAAATGCCTTGACATAAACGGCAAACTTATTCTGAATCACAATATTAATGCCCAGATGTTACCAGAAATCCAGAAGAGAACTTCTCGTTCAGCCTGTAGGAGCCGGGCTGCCGGCGGTCTCATGGTGCGGGTCTCATTAGCACGTCGGTTCTTATCGGTTCCTGGGCGTCTGATTGGTATCCAGAGTCCAGCTGTGGCTGAAGATTAATCGGAGCAGGGACCGGGGATCTGAGGGGAGACTGTGATCCCCCCCGCACTGCGGAGAACGTGTAAATTAGGTTTGTGACCGAGGAGGTTTCGGTCTACGTGTCAGGACAGAAATGGTTCCCAGATGAGAGACTGGCTACACGGCAAGGAAGGAGATCCAAGTCTCTAAAATATCAGCCATAGCTTCATACATGTTGGTTAGAGTAAATATTTTTTTCCAATTTAAAGGGCTTTTCCACTTTTTAGCATCATGTCCTTTTTTTAGGTCCATCATTCTGTACTGATTAATTTCTTATACCTATAAAGCAGGGGCAGCTCCATTCCTCTCACACAGACGGACCCGGGACAAGGTATTTGGTGACCGAGGCAAAGTAGACATGTTGTGTCCCCACCATACTGTAGAATGAATTGGATCTATCGTACTGGCTGGTGAAGAAAAGTCACAGACATGGTCAGAATACATCGCTATTTAACCCGGTCACTCAGAAAGAAGATTTTCTTTGATTGAAGTTGTTTCACTTTTCTTTTCTTCTCCATTTGGCTCAGACCGCCATGCCAATTTCTTCAGAAGACTGCAGAGTTTGCTGCAGAGACATGTTTGGCCAGAGGCATAGCTATACAGTAGGGCATTAAGAGTTAGCAGTTACAACTGGAAAGACCCCCTGCCACAGAAGAAGATGCCAGTATTATAAATGGAACATGGTAGCGGGGGTACAGGGGATCTGTCATAGATTTTGCATGTAATACACACTTCGTCTGATGCAGAACATCATAATACACACCTCAGCTGCTGCAGAACATCATAATACACACCTCAGCTGCTGCAGAACCTCATAATACACGCCTCAGCTACTGCAGAACCTCCTAATACACACCTCAACTGCTGCAGAACATCATAATACACACCTTAGCTGCTGCAGAACCTCATAATACACACCTCATCTGCTGTAGAACCTCCTAATACACACCTCAGCTGCTGCAGAACATCATAATGCACACCTCAGCTACTGCAGAACATCATAGTACACACCTCGGCTACTGCAGCACCTCACAATACCCACCTCACCTGCTGCAAAACCTCATAATACACACCTCAGCTGCTGCAGAACCTCACAATACACACCTTAGCTGCTGCATAAGCTCCTAATACACACATCAGCTGCTGCAGAACCTCATAATACACACCTCAGCTACTGCAAAATATCATACTACACACCTCAGCTGCTGCAGAACCTCATAATACACACCTCAGCTACTGCAGAAACTCATAATACACACCTCAGCTGCTGCAAAACATCATACTACACACCTCAGCTGCTGCAGAACCTCATAATACACACCTCAGCTACTGCAAAACATCATACTACACACCTCAGCTGCTTCAGAACATCATAATCCAAACCTCAGCTGCTGCAGAACATCATAATACACACCTCAGCTGCTGCAGCACCTCATAATACACACCTCAGCTGCTGCAGCACCTCATAATACACACCTCAGCTGCTGCAGAACCTCATAATACACACCTCACTTGCTGCAGACCCTCATAATACACACCTCAGCTGCTGCAGAACATAATAATACACACCTCAGCTGCTGCAGAACCTCATAATACACACCTCAGCTACTGCAGAACATCATAGTACACACCTCACCTGCTGCAAAACCTCATAATACCCACCTCACCTGCTGCAGCACCTCATAATACACACCTCAGCTGCTGCAGCACCTCATAATACACACCTCAGCTGCTGCAGAACCTCATAATACACACCTCAGCTGCTGCAGAACATCATAATACACACCTCAGCTGCTGCAAAACATCATAATACACACCTCAGCTGCTGCAGAACCTCATAATACAGACCTCAGCTGCTGCAGAACATAATAATACACACCTCATCTGCTGCAGAACCTCATAATACACACCTCAGCTACTGCAGAACATCATAGTACACACCTCGGCTACTGCAGCACCTCATAATACCCACCTCACCTGCTGCAAAACCTCATAATACCCACCTCACCTGCTGCAGCACCTCATAATACACACCTCAGCTGCTGCAGAACCTCATAATACACACCTCAGATACTGCAGAACATCATAATATACACCTCACCTGCTGCAGAACCTCATAATACACACCTCAGCTGCTGCAGAACCTCAAAATACACACCTCAGCTACTGCAAAACATCATAATACACACCTCAGCTGCTGCAGAACCTCATAATCCAAACCTCAGCTGCTGCAGAACATCATAATGCACACCTCAGCTGCTGCAGCACCTCATAATACACACCTCAGCTGCTGCAGAACATCATAATACACACCTCAGCTGCTGCAGAACATCATAATACACACCTCAGCTGCTGCAGCACCTCATAATACACACCTGGGACATCAGAGGATATTATTAGGAGTGAGGTATGAGTAGAGAGCTACAGTATCTAGCTTTTCCAGGCTATTATGGGATATTGGGGGATATTATAGGGAAAGGGATATAATGGGAGAACTACAAGTCTCAGCACGACCAGGCCGTTATTATGGAATATCTGTGAACATTAAATGAAAGTGACTATAACAGGAGCAACTACAAGTTCTAGCATCTCCAGGCAGGTTATGAGTGAAAGTTAGAGGACATTACAGGCAGTGGGTATAAGGAGAAAACTACAACTCTCAGCATGTCCAAGATGCTATTGTGGACCATCATAGGACATTACAGGCAGTGGGTATAAGGAGAAACTACAACAGCAAATCCATCGCTTCTCTTCTTTCTTCTCAAACATCCAAAACCCTTCAGGGAATCAGTGCACAGCGCATGCGCCAGGACCCAGCAGCCTGTCATAAGAACACCCCAGCTTCAATGTGCATGCACGGAACCAAATGACAGTGACACATGTGCAGGAATTTGGCGTGTGTGCAGGATTTTTGGATGATGTACCTTGTTCTCAGAGAGCTCAGTCAAGCCACATTGGGTGGGTTTTGGACTTGTACATGCTTGACTCTTCTCCCGAGCAGGTCCACTTTCTTGACTCAAGAACAGTAATTACATCCAGCGTGTGCAAGGGTTAAATGCCTGCTATTACATATCACATGTTTAGACAGATAAAGAGGTGGATTAGGCCCAAAATACTGTTGATATTCCCTTTAACTCTATAATCGGTAGGCAATATGCTCCTGAACTCCCCCTAGTGGTCACCAGAATTCTATTATTTCACACTTTGGGGCTCATTTACTAAAGAATGGTGTTTTCACTAATGGAGGATGATCAAACTAATTTATTTTTCTGGTGTAAATTATTGTAAATGTATGAGGAGAGGCAAAAAGCATAAAAATGTGTAATCGGTGAATGGGAATATACTTGATAATATGCTGAGCAGCAGCATAGCGGATTATACAACAGCCCTGACACACTGTAACAACACATTCACGGTCATATTATTGTACATGACGTAAACCCAAGCCCCCCTGTCCTAAATAAGTCCCCCCCCCCCCCTTATGACATTCACAGCAGATGACCAGTGATTAATTTCCATAGAATAGATGAAGTGAGATTCTTCTACTCCTGGAATGAGTTAATCTGCGCTTCTGAAGAGACGTTGGGTCATGGACCTTCCTGAACAGCGGCCAGAAATCCTTTATTATAAGGAGGTCGTAGAAACTGCAGACAGCGCTGTCATCATAGTTACATAGTTAATACGGTTGAAAAAAGACATAAGTCCATCAAGTTCAACCAAGGGATCGGTGGGGGCGCGAATCCCAGGAGGAAGTGAGACTGAGATTTCTACACGTTTTCATAAGCATTAATGTTGGTTACTTTTAAGAATGAATCTAAACCCTTTTTGAAACCGTCCCCTGTTCCTGCTGAGACCACGTCCTGAGGAGTCTATTCCACAGCTTCACAGATCTTACAGTAAAGAAGCTTTGACGCTTCCGGAGATTGAACTTTTTCCTCACCAGTCGGAGGCAGCGCCCCCTTGTCTTTTGAGGGCATTTTACATGGAACAGCTTTTCACCGTATTTTTTGTTTGGCCCATTTATATATTTGTAGGGTTAATCATGTCCCCCCTTAGCCGTCTCTTCTCAAGACTAAATAAATTCAATAATTTTAATCTTTCTTCATAACTCAGACCCTCCAGGCCCCTTATCAGTTTAGTCGCTCTCCTCTGTACTTTTTACAGCTGCAGGGCATCCTTTCTATGGACTGGTGCCCAGAACTGAACTGCGTATTACAGATGAGGCCGCACCAGCGCTTTGTAAAGTGGTAATATTACATCCCTGAATAGGAATCATTGACCACAACTCTCTGGACACGGTCCTTCAGCCAGTTTTCAATTCAATTACAAACTATACTTTCCAAGCCACTAGACCTTACTTTACTTATTAAGCGTCTATGAGGGACAGTATCAAAAGCCTATGCAAAATCCAGAAACACTACCTCCACAGCCGCCCCGCTGTCCAGGCTACTACTCACCTCACTACATCCACAGCCGTCCCTCTGTCCAGGCTACTACGGACCTCACTACATCCACAGCCGTCCCTCTGTCCAGGCTACTACTGACCTCACTACATCCACAGCCGCCCCTCTGTCCAGGCTACTAGTGACCTCACTACATCCACAGCCGTCCCTCTGTCCAGGCTACTACTGACCTCACTACATCCACAGCCGCCCCTCTGTCCAGGCTACTAGTGACCTCACTACATCCACAGCCGTCCCTCTGTCCAGGCTACTACTGACCTCACTACATCCACAGCCGTCCCTCTGTCCAGGCTACTACTCACCTCACTACGTCCACAGCCGCCCCTCTGTCCAGGCTACTACTCACCTCACTACATCCACAGCCGTCCCTCTGTCCAGGCTACTACTGACCTCACTACATCCACAGCCGCCCCGCTGTCCAGTCTACTACTGACCTCACTACATCCACAGCCGTCCCTCTGTCCAGGCTACTACTGACCTCACTACATCCACAGCCGCCCCTCTGTCCAGGCTACTACTGACCTCACTACATCCACAGCCGCCCCGCTGTCCAGTCTACTACTGAAATCATTACATCCACAGCCGTCCCTCTGTCCAGGCTACTACTGACCTCACTACATCCACAGCCGCCCCTGTGTCCAGGCTACTACTGACCTCACTACATCCACAGCCGTCCCTCTGTCCAGGCTACTACTGACCTCACTACATCCACAGCCGTCCCTCTGTCCAGGCTACTACTCACCTCACTACGTCCACAGCCGCCCCTCTGTCCAGGCTACTACTCACCTCACTACATCCACAGCCGTCCCTCTGTCCAGGCTACTACTGACCTCACTACATCCACAGCCGCCCCGCTGTCCAGTCTACTACTGACCTCACTACATCCACAGCCGTCCCTCTGTCCAGGCTACTACTGACCTCACTACATCCACAGCCGCCCCTCTGTCCAGGCTACTACTGACCTCACTACATCCACAGCCGCCCCGCTGTCCAGTCTACTACTGACCTCATTACATCCACAGCCGTCCCTCTGTCCAGGCTACTACTGACCTCACTACATCCACAGCCATCCCTCTGTCCAGGCTACTACTGACCTCACTACATCCACAGCCGCCCCGCTGTCCAGTCTACTACTGACCTCATTACATCCACAGCCGCCCCTCTGTCCAGGCTACTACTCACCTCACTACATCCACAGCAGCTCCTCTGTCCAGGCTTCTACTCACCTCCTCATAAAAACAAATCAGGTTAGTCTGACAACTTCTGTCCTTGGTAAACCCATGCTGGTTATTACTTATAATATTATTTACAGTCACATACTCCTGTATATAGTCCCTTAAGAGTCCTTCAAACATTTTCCCCACAACAGAAGTTAAACTAACTGGTCCATAATTACCTGTGAAGGACCTAGATCCTTTTTTGAATATGGGCACCACATTTACCTTGCGCCAATCACTTCGCACTGTACCAGTCCCTAGAGAATCTTTAAGAATTATAAACAGGGGCACAGCAATGACTGAACTTAGCTCTTTAAGCACTCTTGGGTGTAATCCATCTGGACCCGGAGCCTTGTTCACATTTACCCTATTTAACTTCTCTTGGACCAAATCTACAGTTAGCCAACTGAGTATATTACTGGATGTACTAACAGCTCCGGCGCCACAGATATCGGCTCCTTTCTCTTATTTTGTATATACAGAGCTAAAAAACCTTTTTAGGGCTCTTTCACACCTGCGTTATTGTCTTCCGGCATAGAGTTCCGTCGTCGGGGCTCTATGCCTGAAGAATACTGATCAGGATTTTCCTAATGCATTCTGAATGGACAGTCCGTCCTTCAGGATGCATCAGGATGTCTTCAGTTCCGGAACGGAACGTTTTTTGGCCGCAGCAAATAGCGCAGCATGCTGCGCTTTTTGCTCCGGCCAAAAATCCGGAACACTTGCCGCAAGGCCGGATCCGGAATGAATGCCCATTGAAAGGCATTGATCCAGATCTGGCCTTAAGCTAAACGTCGTTTCGGCGCATTGCCGGATGCGACGTTTAGCTTTTTCTCAATGGTTACCATGGCTGCCGGGACGCTAAAGGCCTGGCAGCCATGGTAAAGTGCAGTGGGGAGCGGGGAGCAGCATACTTACCGTCCGTGCGGCTCCCGGGGCGCTCCAGAGTGACGTCAGGGCGCCCCAAGCGCATGGATCACGTGATCGCATGGACACGTCATCCATGCGCATGGGGCGCTCTGACGTCATTCTGGAGCGCCCCGGGAGCCGCACGGATGGTAAGTATACTGCTCCCCCGCTCCCCGCTCCTACTATGGCAACCAGGACTTTAATAGCGTCCTGGGTGCCATAGTAACACTGAAAGCATTTTGAAGACGGATCCGTCTTCAAATGCTTTCAGTACACTTGCGTTTTTCCGGATCCGGCGTGTAATTCCGGCAAGTGGAGTACACGCCGGATCCGGACAACGCAAGTGTGAAAGAGGCCTTAGTAACTCTGCCTTTTCCTTATCTTCAGTGACTACCCCCCCCCCCTTACTATTATTTAGGGGACCTACCTGCTCAGACCTAGGTTTTTTAGCATTTATATATTTAAAAAACTTTTTGGGATTTGTTTTTCTTTCTTTTGCTACCTGCTGTTCGTTATGTATCTTTGCTAATTTTATCTCCTTTTTACAGATTTTCTTAAGCCCTTTGTAATCTTCAAACGCCGACCCATCAGATTTGTATTTTTTAAATGTCCTCTTTTTGTCTATTATTGCCCTTTTTACAGTAGATATAAGCCATCGGGGGTTTAATTTTAGCCGTTTATACTTGTTACCTAAAGGGATACTTTTTTTGTGCAATTACTCAATGTGGATTTGAAGCTCTCCCATTTATCCTCTGTATTATTATGTGACAGTAGCTGCTCCCAGTCTATGCCCTGAAATGCTGCCCTCAACCCAGGGAAATTAGCCTTTTTGAAATTCAGTGTCTTCGCTCTGCCGGACAGAGTTTCTTATAGTTCAGGGGGAATATAATTATATTGTGGTCACTATTACCTAGTGTTTCTCGAACAGTAACATTTCCAAGAAGCTCTGCATCGTTAGAAATTACCAGATCCAACAGAGCATCGCCCCTAGTGGGAGCTTCTACAAACTGGCCCATAAAGTGGTCCTGCAGCAAGTTGAGGAATCTTCTCCCCTTTGCAGTTGAGGCAGAACCATGACCCCAGTCAGTGTCTGGGAAGTTAAAAGTTGCGTATATCTCCTCTGTGATGTTAGGGGGTCTATAGATTACACCAAGTATTATTTTCTCAGTGTTTATATCCCTTTGAACTTCCACCCATAAGGTTTCCACATCCTCACCATCCACACCCACAATTGCCCCTTTCACCTGTATTGAGAGCAACGGAGCGGGGCGCAGCCATAGTGTAGTGTAGCTTGACTTAGGGGGAAGTTGATGGTTAGGGCAGGGGGGGGGGGGGAGGGGGTGGATCTGGGATTCGCGGGCTGTATATAACCACCAGCGTCTAGTGTGAATAGGTGAAGTTTCCCACCCACCCACCCTATTTATTTATTTAATTACCTGTTTGATTAACTTTGTTGTGTTTTTTGGGGAATTTTCGGTTAGGATTACTTTGTTTGTGTGTGAGACATGTTAATGGAGGGTCCTGGAAGGCACTGCAAGGTTTAGGAGGTGCATGACAATTTGGAGCGTGCATCTCAGGAAGTTCGGCAAGCTGGTGGTTTGGGCTCCTGTTGGGCAAAAGGGCCTGCAGGGGTATCTGGTATTATGGATTGGTGCCCTTGGGTCGGTGATCGCGGCCAAGGGTAAGGTGGGATGAGGAATCGAGGTGTGGAGAGTGACAAAACTGCTTGCCTGGTGGCCTTCTAGGATCCTATCGCCTGTATTTTGTTATGTTCTGTGTTGATGATTGTGTTACATGGTATATATATATATTGGTTAATATGTTGTCTAAATAAATAGGGCCGCGAAGGCTAATTTTCCATCAAGAAGTTGTCCTGTGTTTATTCAGGCGGTGAGTGGTTTAGAGTGGCTGTTAGTGTAAGACTGAAGGGATCTTCCATCCTAGTAAGTCATGTGAATCCGACCCTGTCAGCGGGGAAAGTACGAGGTGTGAAGGTGCAGAAACTACTTATCCAGGAAAGAAGAGATAGTAAATCCAACAAACTATCTATCTAGTAAAGGTAGAAAAGTGTGGGCAGCACAGCTGTCTGTAGGTGCAGTAGGAGTGCCAGTGGCTGTGGGGGCGATCCACCTCGACGTTTCGATCCGCTTTCTGGGATCTTTCGTCACTGCTTGAGAAAGATAGAAAGATCCCAGAAAGCGTATCGAAACGTCGCAGGTCTGGTGAATAAAGCCTTTTCTACTTTTTTATGCCTTGGAAGTGCTGTGGAATTTTTTCATTTATCTATCTCCTATCTATCTATCTCCTATCTATCTATCTAATATCTATCTATCTAATATCTATCTATCTATCCAATATCTATCTATCTATCTATCTATCTCCTATCTATCTATCTATCTAATATCTATCTATCTATCTCATATCTATCTATCTATCTATCTATCTCCTATCTATCTATCTCCTATCTATCTATCTAATATCTATCTATCTAATATCTATCTATCTAATATCTATCTCCTATCTATCTATCTATCTATCTATCTATCTATCTATCTATCTATCTCATATCTATCTATCTCCTATCTATCTATCTATCTATCTATCTATCTATCTATCTATCTATCTCATATCTATCTATCTATCTATCTATCTATCTCATATCTATCTATCTATCTATCTATCTATCTATCTATCTATCTCATATCTATCTATCTATCTATCTATCTTATATCTATCTATCTATCTATCTATCTATCTATCTATCTCATATCTATCTATCTCATATCTATCTATCTATCTATCTTATATCTATCTATCTATCTATCTCATATCTATCTATCTCATATCTATCTATCTATCTATCTATCTATCTATCTATCTCATATCTATCTATCTATCTCATATCTATCTATCTATCTATCTATCTATCTCATATCTATCTATCTATCTATCTATCTATCTATCTCATATCTATCTATCTATCTATCTATCTATCTCATATCTATCTATCTATCTATCTTCTATCTATCTATCTATCTATCTATCTATCTCATATCTATCTATCTCATATCTATCTATCTATCTATCTATCTATCTATCTATCTCATATCTATCTATCAAATCAAATCAAATCAAATCAAATCAAATAAGCTTTATTGGCAGGACTAAATACATTTTAGCATTGCCAAAGCAAGTGGTAAATAATTGGGTAGGGTTGGGGGATGGGGACATATACAGGGTGGGGGTATGGGAGTCCATGGTATATCAGGCTCCTCTCAGTCTATGGCAGGCAGTAATATATTGTGCTGCTGTGGCCGCTGTGTTCTCCTCTTCCCCCAGCAGTATGGAGGGTCTCTCTTCCTCCTCCATGGAGATTAAGTCTGAGCAGAGATCAGACAGTCTCCTGAAGTCAGTCTCCCTCACTGCTGAGTATTTGGGGCACCGCAGCAGGAAATGAGCCTCGTCCTCCATGGCCTCCTGGTCGCACTGCTGGCACAGTCTGCTCTCCCTGGGCTTGTACCTCTGTTGGATGACGCCCGGATTCAATGAGCAGGCTGTGGGCGCTCAGTCTGTACAGGCTCAGGATCTGTCGGTCCCTTGGATTGGGGAGTTTCTTTAGATATGGGGCTAGTTTGCACTCCCTCTGCAGGCTCTGGTATACTGTCAGCTTCTGGGATGTTCTTATGTCGTTTTTCCAGACGCTAATATACTCTTCTTTGTACTTGTGTATCGTCCTCTGGATTCCGCCCTTTGTCAGGCTATCTATCATATCTATCTATCTATCTATCATATCTATCTATCTATCTATCTATCTATCTATCTATCTATCTATCTCATATCTATCTATCTATCTATCTATCTTATATCTATCTATCTCCTATCTATCTATCTATCTATCTATCTATCTATCTATCTATCTCATATCTATCTTAATATCTATCTACCCACCTATCTACACAGTTAGGCCTCTTGCAGACGAACGTAGGTGTCCCGTTGTCGTATTGCAGACTGCAAATCCGGAGATGCGGTGTGGAACGAAAGCACTGAACGGAACCCCACGGAAGCACTACGGATTTGTTAAATCTTTTTGCGGAACGGACGGATCGCGGACCCCATTCAAGTGAATGGGTCTGAGATCTGCATGCGGCTTCCCCAAGGTTGGTTTCCGTGCATTGCGGCCTGCAGCACGGGCACGGACACGGAGCCCTTACGTCTGTCTGCAAGAGGCCTTACACATATGTGGCACAGTCAGTGCAGCATTGCCGCAGGATATGCTTATACTTGTATTTAATCATCACTAATTAATTACACGTAAGGCATGGACAGAGCCACTCACCTGTGCCTCACCTGTACCCAGTGGCGTAGCTATAGGGGTCACAGCGGTCGCAATTGTGACTGGGCCACAGGGACCCCCAGGAGAGACAGAGTCCCAGTAAACAATGAAAGCGCTGCCTCAGCACTGTCTGCAGCGCCAGAGTGATTTACATACAATACCGGCTAAGTAAGTCCACATAGGGTGGGGGCGGAGGCAGAGCGCGTGTGCGTGCAGGCGCAGCCAGGAGAGGGGGTGGTCCCGCTCCCATCGTTAGTGTGTGGCAGAGTTGTAAGCCGGACGTGGAGGAGAAGCTGCGCGCGCCTGCTGCAGGGAGTGAGTGAGCTGAGGCGGCGAGACCAGCAGAGCGATGGTGCCGGGCGGGTAGGAATGGGGACTGACTGGGAGACAGCAGCCACAGCATGAGCTTAAAGGTCTCCAGCGCAGCGGAGGCCTGACTGATGTGGAAGCGCCGGCCGCTCCTGCTACAGGCTGGTAGGCAGGCAGGGCCAGGGGCCCAGGACCTAGTTGCTAGTAGTCTGTGTATAAAGTGGCCAGTTTCTACTGGTTTCCCCAAATTGCGCTGGCCTGGGATGGGGCTGGGTAATAGTCACTGTGTGAGTGACACTGCTATAATGTGGCTGTACAGCATGTCACCTCAGTTCGGGGGGTACACCGCCACTACCTTGCCTTGTGATGTATCACTGTTTTAGAATTGACTTAAAGAGGACCTTTCATCAGTTTTGCCCTAGTCTAATTATGGTCTTACCTTATATGGCGGCCCCCACTGATGCCATGGCACTTATTTTTTTCTCCAAAGACCCCCCAGTTCGTGCGCTGTTGGCCCCATTGATTTATAACCGATTCGGCTCATTATAAGGCGCCAAAATCAACGGGGCCAACAGCGCACAAACAGGGAAGTCTTGTGCATGCCATGGCATCAGTGGGGGCCGCCCTGTAAGGTAAGACCATAATTAGACTAGGGCTAAACTGATGAAAGGTCCTCTTTAAAGTGTCAACTACATTCACATGACTGTGGAGCACGGCAGCGCCATAGCCATGTGAACGTAGCAGCCTAACTTTAAGTCAATTATCCCTTTAAAGGGGTTGTCTCATCATAGACCAGGGGTGCACAACCTGCGGCCCGGGGGCCACATGCCGCCCTCAATACCATTCTATGCGGCCCCCAGCCATCTGGTAGCAGACATGTATGTCTATATCTTGTGGCTGCTCACATGAATCTTTCATGTATTGTCCCATTAGATGGGAGTACTAGAGTAACTAGACATTTAGAATATATACTGTATGTTCAATATGCCATAAATATAGTATTTCACTTGGTAATACCCCTTTAAAGATTATTTTCCGGCCCTTGGAATTGTTTCAAGTTGACAATGTGGCCCCCAACCAGAAAAGGTTGTGCACCCCTGTCATAGACAATGGGGACATATCGCTAGACATGCTCCCATTGTCTTATAGGTGCGGGTCCCTCCGCTGGGACCAGCACTTATATAGAGAATGGAGCCCCGCAAGGTGGTGGCTGTAGGACTCCAGTCTGGCCACCACCAAGCCGGCTCCCCATAGAAGTGAATGGGAGCATACCGCACATGACCGGCCACCTCTCCCATTCACTTCTATGGGCTTGACGGAAATAGACCAGCCAGCACTCGGCTATTTTCACCGGCCCCATAGAAAATGAATGGAGGGCAGCTGCGCATGCACTTATTGGATTAAAATGTATTTTCTCGGTGAGATTTTAGTTCTGCCATTGGGCATGGTGGGCGTGCAGGGGTCTGTTGGTGTTAGGAAACGGTATTGAGTGTAGGGGGGGGCCAAACTGAACTCTTGCACCAGGGCCCATGAGCCTATAGCCAGGGCTCGAGTTCTGCAGGAACGTGTGGGAACGCCGTTCCTGCACTTTTTTCATAGCAGGAACACCGTTCCCTTTCAGGGCCGCCTGTCTTTAATGCCAGGCAAAAGGACCAGGAAGAGGTGAAGGCTTTGTACTCACCGCTTCCTGGTCCTCGGCTGTCGGCTGTGCAGGGCTGCGCACAGGCATGAGGGCTGAATCGCTCTGTGACGTCACGCTGTGCACAGCCTTCACAGCACAGCTGACAGCAGGATCATCGCGTAGGAGGAGAGGAGCGGCGGCGTCCAGGAGCAGGAGAGGGTAAGTGTTTATTTTATTTTATGAGGCTGATGGAGAGGCACTGACTGGGGGGCCTGGGGGCTGATGGAGAGGCACTGACTGGGGGGCCTGGGGGCTGATGGAGAGGCACTGACTGGGGGGCCTGGGGGCTGATGAAGAGGCACTGACTAGGGGGCCCGATGGAGAGGCACTGACTGGGGGGCCTGGGGGATGATGGAGGCACTGACTGGGGGGCCTGGGGGATGATGGAGAGGCACTGGGGGTGGTGAGAGGCACTGGGGGCTGATGGAGAGACACTGGGGGATGATGGAGAGGCACTGGGGGGCCGCTGGTGAGAGGCATTGGGGGCTGGTGAGAGGCACTGGGGGCTGATGGAGAGGCTTTGGGGGCTGATGGAGAGGCACTGGGGCTGGTGGAGAGGCACTGGGGGCTCATGGAGAGTCACTGGGGGCTGATGGGAGTCACTGGGGGCTGATGGAGAGGCACTGGGGGCTGATGAAGAGGCACTGGGGGCTGGTGAGAGAATTCTCCAGGTTGGCCAGCAGGTGGCAGCAACACATTACAGTTTAGTATATCTGGAATGGTTTATTCTAGCTTAGCTCCCGCTCTGTGAAGGTGTGGACTTTTCCCACATCCTGCACCTTGGGTGGAGAAGGAAGTTAGAGTCAGTGTAGCCCACCCCCTGCTAGGGGTAGGGTGTGTGTGTAGGAGATCCCCTGTATAGGGAAGAAAGCCAGGATCTTGTCTCGGCTGAGACATTGATCATATTCCCAGTCTGAGCCCTGCAGCCTCAGCTGGATGACAAGAAAGCAGACAACCTCCAGAGTTCCAGGACGAAATAATTCCCTGAGAGCCTATCTGTGATTAAAGTCCAGAGAGCTAGGAGAAGTCATATTCCTCCTCAGCTAGTCAGTCCCCACAAAGCAGAAGATACAGAGAGGTGCAGAAAATAAATTCCTGCCACCATTACAGAGCTACTAAGCAGACGTCTTTTCCTGCAAGTGCAGCATGCCAGACCTGCAGGGTATAGCGACAGTGAGGTCACGGTATGGGCAATCGAGGGTTACTCACTTTTCTGAGGAGAACCCTGGGCAGGCATGCACCAGTGAAGGAGAGGTAGACACTAGTTCCTCTGGGACACACTCTGTAAATAGGGACCAGGCCTGATGGTATGTGAGGTGCCCTGGATGTTGCAAGTGTTTTGAGTGCCTTAGGTAAGGTCCCTTTAATTATCGTGACGCCAGTGCCTGTAACGGTGGCACACCAGTTTGCAGAAGGATTAATGGAGTACACAGTTGGTAAACCAAACGTTGCTTTACTTGGTGAAAACAGTCCAACTTTGTACATGTAGTTACAGTAGATGATAATGCAGTCCTTTACAGTACAAAATGCACAGCAGGTTTACTTCACAGCAGGTTTCAATCTTGCAAGATACTCGGAGGGTATACAGTTAATGCTTTGCAGTGCTATGCTGCTCTATCCCCACAGCTATTCTAGCTGGCTGGATCCCAAGGCCCGGATGCCTAATTGCTGGCTTAAATCCTTGGTAAAAAAAATCCTTCCTCCAGTATTGGCACTTGCTTAAGGTTACAATACCTTCTTTTCCTAGCTGTCTTGTCTGCTGGATTGGAAAGGTGGCTGCAGGTTTCTCCCAGGAGGTTCTCTCCTACTACTGGGGTGTCTCCACTGAGCTATCCTTAGCCTCAGGAGCTTCAGGCTGACTAGGTGACTCCTCTAGTCCCCTGGAATACACTCGGTCTCCAAGCAGGCTGTACTCCTTCTAGCCTCCTGGTGCAGCTAGGAACCAGGACTATCCAGCTGCATGTCAGGAGGAGGCCCTCAGCATATCCTGGGCTGGTGCCTTCTCACTTCTGTCTCCACAGACTCCTGACTATGACCTAACCCCTCCCTGTCTGGGCCTGGACATTTATACTAGGGGCTCCCTATCTCCCTCTAGTGTCTGGAATGTTTAATTACACCCAACTAGGCCTGATAAGCATATAACAGGGAAACCATACATGTAAAAACACATTGAAAAATACATTAAGTGCATAGATTAATATAATGTCGCTGTCCCTTGTGAGCAGAAGTAACACGTTACCCAATTGACCCTTGTGTAGTGCCCACTCCTACCTAGTGGGACACTACACAAGCTCCTGATTTATAGTGCAGAAGATTTATTCCTGCCAACCATTGCCAAAACCTGCTGGGACCAAAGACCAAAGCTGTATTCTGCTTGGATGAAAGTTATCTTCAGTAAAGAAAAGTTTGAACTTCATCTAAAGGTCTGGACATCAATTTCTGTTGCAAAATTCCTCTATTACTCCTACTATCACTACACTCAAATTTATTGCAAGTGAGCCAGGATCCAGGAGTCCAGCCGTACCCAGGTAGGAGACACCGTTGACACAATTATCACCACCTATAGAGACATGAGGCCAAGCCTGTCAGCACCCCTGAGGCCAAGCCTGTCAGCACCCCTGAGGCCAAGCCTGTCAGCACCCCTGAGGCCAAGCCTGTCAGCACCCCTGAGGCCAAGCCTGTCAGCACCCCTGAGGCCAAGCCTGTCAGCACCCCTGAGGCCAAGCCTGTCAGCACTCCTGAGGCCAAGCCTGTCAGCACCCCTGAGGCCAAGCCTGTCAGCACCCCTGAGGCCAAGCCTGTCAGCACCCCTGAGGCCAAGCCAGCCAGCACCCCCGAGGCCAAGCCAGCCAGCACCCCTGAGTCTTCAGAACTGTAAGTAAACTATATATAAGAGGAGCTTATAATATGAAAGAGACAAATTACGCCTGTACAGACATATAGAGCTTTAAGTTGCACTGAATTTTCTGCAAAATATATATTATTATTTTTTTTTGGGGGGGGGGGGGGGGGGTCAGGGTGGCAGTGGATCTTGGGTGAGTTCCCACACTTTTTTCCCAGGACTTGACCCCTGCCTATAGCCACATCCCTGCCTGTACCCCACCTGTGCCTCAGTGCTGAGGCCCGTCTGCTTGTATGTTTGCTGTGGCTTCTGTAGGAATACATTTGTGGTTGAGACTGTAACCAGAATATAAATGGTGATCCCGGGGCCCCATAGACAGCGGCACGGACTACCAATGTACTTATGACACGTTTCTGTTTTCCCACAATTCCATGCTTTGATGTGTAATGTCAAACAGTATAACTTTGCTTATCCTGAATTTCCATGAATAGAATTTCAAATCTGCAGTGCAGACTGACACGCAGCAAAATATGAGAGAAAGGAAGTGCAGTAGAGCCAGAGGAAGTAACTATACATAAGAATAAAGCTTTACCTTTTCCATTCGGAGACTGTGGGAAGCTGGCTGACAACTCTGGGGGTGCTGTAATAGCTGCCGTAAGTGGTTGTCAGAACCTGGAGGTCTAGTGCCCAATCTCATAGTTACCAACATATGTTTAATTTAATGTGTCCCCCCCATCCATACATATCTATCTCAGTCAATGTATCTCATTTCTATTGGCTTCTCAGCTGCTGTAAAACTACAACTCTCAGCATGCCACGGCTGGGGACATTAATCTTGCAGATGCTGTGGAATATCTGTCGCTATGCAGATGGAAATAACATGCGGCAGGCTGGGGGGAGGCGGGGGGTGTATTTATTTTTGGCTTAGGACATTGCGCCCATCGTCTCTGATCTTCTGAAGTCTTCAGAGTTCAGGAGATGTGACTTGAAGATCGGTGAATCATCCACGGAATCCATCAGCGAGGAAACGTTCGCTGAGACGCCGGTGACATTTACAAGATCATTTTTATTCCGTTTTTTTGGTCAATAATATAACATACTGGCTTAAAGGGGAACTCCAGTCAAAAGTTAACACCATCCCCATGACGTTTACATGGGATTTCCGATGTTACAGTATGGTTTCTACATCGTTGCAGTGAGCGGACACTATTTGTCCCATCCCAGTAAGTAGGTGTCAGGCTCCACCCCTTTATGTCATTTTTGGTTCCCTATACAGTTTATTACACCTTTAAAGGGCCAGTAACCCATGATCCAGGTCATAAGTAGATATTTGACAATTTAACCCTTTCTATACAAGCTCTGGAGTTGCAGGCGATCGTGGGGTGCCGATGATTTGTTATTGACGCCAATGGACCTCTAGGCATAATACACCACAAAATACAAGGAGTTATCCCATCATTGATATAAAATAGAAAACTATACATCATATAGTACACAGCAATCTCCTTCTAATAAAGCTAGAACCAGCCCTGCACCTCACATGGATCCAGAGATCTCCCCATTCATTGCTCTGCTAGATTATCTTCAGTCTGGAACCTCAGGGGTGGGTCCTCTCTCAGGGGGCGTGTCCTATCACAGGGGGCGTGTTCTTTCTGCCGCAGCTCAATCCCTATGAATGTCACAGCTTTTAACAGTAGATATGGCTCTTGGCCTTTGAAGGATGTAACTGAACATATGCGACCAAATCCGTAGGTGGACGTGTACATTACTATACAGACTAAACACCAGGGGGAGCCATTATGATGAAGTAAAGAGAATGTCTCGCAACTGTAGCGTCTTTGTAACAGAAAGTTGATTATAAAAGTAACTAGCTTTTCATGCTGAATGGAAGGGGGGGGGGGGTTCGGTAAAACCGTCCTCTTGGGCAGACCTGCGAAGGGGAGGCTACTTACCTGCTTCCCGGGGCTGGCTCCCTGCTCCTTCTCTCCATCAGAGATTGGCTGCAGTGGTGTTACAATGGAAGTAGACATCCTGAGGGCTCATGCGCACAACTGTATGTATTTTACAGTCGGCAAAAAACGGATCCGCAAAAAATACGGATGACGTCCGTGTGCATTCTGTATTTTGCATAACAGAACAGCCGGCCCCTAATAGAACAGTCCTATCCTTGTCCGTAATGCAGACAATAATAGGACATGTTCTATTTTTTTGTGAATCAGACATACGGAAATGGAATGCACACAAAGTAACTTCCGTTTTTTGGGGACCCATTGAAATGAATGGTTCCGCATACGGAACTGACCCCGAAAATTTGTGAATGAGCCCTGAGAGCACAGAGGAGCAGCCAAGGCTGCGGAGACGGAACCAGTAACCAGGTAAGTAGGCTTTCCTTCGCAGGCCTGCCCAAGAGGGGGGTTTGCCAAACCTCCCCCCCCCCCAAAAAAAAAGATGCACAACCCCTTACAAAATAAGCATTAATGGTGGCACAGCCCAGTTGTTAAAAGAAAAAGTAAAAAAAAAACAACAAAAAAAAAACCTTTTTCCTATCTCAAGACCTTTATTTAAAAAAATTGAATATAATTTATCCTTTATGGCAAAATCATTAAAAAACAAAACAATAAAAGGCAGAATTGCTATAGTCATCTCTGTTTTGGTCACTTCTCCTCCCAAAAATGGAATATAAAGGGATCAAAAAGTTGCACGTACCCTAAAATGGTGACAATTAAAACACACACGAGCTCCTCCGATAGAAATCGAAAAAAGTTCTGGGTGTCAGAATATGGCGAAAAAACAAAAACAAAAGATTATTTTATTAATTATTTTCATTGTGTAGAAATGGTAACATTTTTGTATCTCTGTGGTTGTACGCACCCCGAGAATAAAGCTGTGATGTCATTTATACGGCATGGTGAGAGCCATAAAAACAAACCCCCAAAATTGTCATTACTGCCCCCCCACTCAGTGATTGTCATTACTGCCCCCCACTCAGTGATTGTCATTACTGCCCCCCACTCAGTGATTGTCATTACTGTCCCCCACTCAGTGATTGTCATTACTGCCCCCCACTCAGTGATTGTCATTACTGTCCCCCACTCAGTGATTGTCATTACTGCCCCCCACTCAGTGATTGTCATTACTGCCCCCCACTCAGTGATTGTCATTACTGTCCCCCCCACTCAGTGATTGTCATTACTGCCCCCCACTCAGTGATTGTCATTACTGCCCCCCACTCAGTGATTGTCATTACTGTCCCCCACTCAGTGATTGTCATTACTGCCCCCCCCCACTCAGTGATTGTCATTACTGTCCCCCCCACTCAGTGATTGTCATTACTGTCCCCCCCACTCAGTGATTGTCATTACTGCCCCCCACTCAGTGATTTTCATTACTGTCCCCCACTCAGTGATTGTCATTACTGCCCCCCACTCAGTGATTGTCATTACTGTCCCCCACTCAGTGATTGTCATTACTGCCCCCCACTCAGTGATTGTCATTACTGTCCCCCACTCAGTGATTGTCATTACTGCCCCCCACTCAGTGATTGTCATTACTGCCCCCCCACTCAGTGATTGTCATTACTGCCCCCCACTCAGTGATTGTCATTACTGCCCCCCACTCAGTGATTGTCATTACTGTCCCCCCCACTCAGTGATTGTCATTACTGCCCCCCACTCAGTGATTGTCATTACTGTCCCCCCCACTCAGTGATTGTCATTACTGCCCCCCACTCAGTGATTGTCATTACTGTCCCCCCCACTCAGTGATTGTCATTACTGCCCCCCACTCAGTGATTGTCATTACTGCCCCCCCACTCAGTGATTGTCATTACTGCCCCCCACTCAGTGATTGTCATTACTGCCCCCCCACTCAGTGATTGTCATTACTGCCCCCCCCCACTCAGTGATTGTCATTACTGCCCCCCACTCAGTGATTGTCATTACTGCCCCCCCCCACTCAGTGATTGTCATTACTGCCCCCCACTCAGTGATTGTCATTACTGCCCCCCCACTCAGTGATTGTCATTACTGCCCCCCACTCAGTGATTGTCATTACTGCCCCCCACTCAGTGATTGTCATTACTGCCCCCCACTCAGTGATTGTCATTACTGCCCCCCCCCACTCAGTGATTGTCATTACTGCCCCCCACTCAGTGATTGTCATTACTGCCCCCCCCACTCAGTGATTGTCATTACTGCCCCCCCTCAGTGATTGTCATTACTGCCCCCCCCCACTCAGTGATTGTCATTACTGCCCCCCACTCAGTGATTGTCATTACTGCCCCCCACTCAGTGATTGTCATTACTGCCCCCCACTCAGTGATTGTCATTACTGCCCCCCACTCAGTGATTGTCATTACTGCCCCCCACTCAGTGATTGTCATTACTGCCCCCCACTCAGTGATTGTCATTACTGCCCCCCACTTAGTGATTGTCATTACTGCCCCCCACTCAGTGATTGTCATTACTGCCCCCCACTCAGTGATTGTCATTACTGCCCCCCACTCAGTGATTGTCATTACTGCCCCCCACTCAGTGATTGTCATTACTGCCCCCCCACTCAGTGATTGTCATTACTGCCCCCCCACTCAGTGATTGTCATTACTGTCCCCCCCACTCAGTGATTGTCATTACTGTCCCCCCCACTCAGTGATTGTCATTACTGCCCCCCACTCAGTGATTGTCATTACTGCCCCCCACTCAGTGATTGTCATTACTGCCCCCCCCCACTCAGTGATTGTCATTACTGCCCCCCACTCAGTGATTGTCATTACTGCCCCCCACTCAGTGATTGTCATTACTGCCCCCCCACTCAGTGATTGTCATTACTGCCCCCCACTCAGTGATTGTCATTACTGCCCCCCACTCAGTGATTGTCGATACTGCCTCCCACTCAGTGATTGTCATTACTGCCCCCCCACTCAGTGATTGTCATTACTGCCCCCCACTCAGTGATTGTCATTACTGCCCCCCACTCAGTGATTGTCATTACTGCCCCCCCCACTCAGTGATTGTCATTACTGCCCCCCACTCAGTGATTGTCATTACTGCCCCCCACTCAGTGATTGTCATTACTGCCCCCCCACTCAGTGATTGTCATTACTGCCCCCCCACTCAGTGATTGTCATTACTGCCCCCCACTCAGTGATTGTCATTACTGCCCCCCCCCACTCAGTGATTGTCATTACTGCCCCCCACTCAGTGATTGTCATTACTGCCCCCCACTCAGTGATTGTCGATACTGCCTCCCACTCAGTGGGGGGCAGTAATGGCAGACCATGTGGCTGGGGAAGTGGGGACCCCGCCCTGGTTGGCCCCACCTCCTGCTGGGTGCCCAAATCCTGTGCAGGACCTCTGGAAGCAAGCAGGGGGGTCTCTCTGTGAAGGGTAGCAATTGATCTTTGCTGTGGGGACTCTTCTCTGCAATATAAGCCGCTGCTCTGCAGCACAATGGTCCTCCTATGTGGGCGTGACCTATAGCGTTGTTCATCCTGAGCTTCCTGGTTCATGAATAACATGCTTTGAAGACTGGTATTTCAGTCAGATCAAAAAACTGAAAAGAAGAGAGTGCAGCTCTGTATACAGAAGAAACGCTGTATACTGTATGCAGCCAGGACCTGGGGAAAGTGGGGTCATTACTGCCCCTGAGGATGTCTCCTTTTTACGCCGGAGCCAAGCTCAACCAATTTGAACAATAGATTGCAGCTCGTCCTGGAATTATCCGTGGGAATAGCGACTTCATAAATCGCCTGCGGAGTTCCCTTTAATCTTCCGGAATATCGTTTTTAATCCCCCGCAGCATTTACATATCTGTAATCAGTAAATACGCTTCTGTTATCAGCACTGCGCATTTGCCTACTGTATCAGACGCTTCAGCCCGAAGGACGCATGCAACACACCAGTCCTTGGATGTTGTCAGACTACTACTCCTATCATGTATGAGGCGAGTATAGCATCACAACAGCTGGAGGGCTACAGTTTGCAGTACAGCCACCCAGTCTGACAACCTGAGGGCTCAGGCACATGAATGTATTTTCTTTCCGCTTCCGTTACGGGTTTTTTTGCGGACCGTATGCGGAACCATTCACTTCAAAAGGTCTGCAAAAACAACGGAAGGTACTCCGTGTGCATTCCGTTTCCGTATTTCCGTTCTGCAAAAAAGTAGTGCATGTCCTATTATTCTCCGCAAATCACGGTCCGAGGCCCCATCCAGTCAATGGGTCCGCAAAAAATACAGAACACACACATCCGTATTTTGCTGATCCGTACTGTAGAAAGGCTATGCCCAGCCCATATTGCTCATGTGTTTGGTGATTAATAAGTTACTGTTTCCATTTCCGATCCGCAAAAAAAACGGAATCGCATACGGAAACCATACGGATATGTTTTGTGGAATAACGGAAGAGGACTTATATCAGAGAGAAAAAAAACTCAGATACGGAACAACGAATCCGTCAAAAACGGACTGCAATAAGACAACTGTTGTGTGCATGAGCCCTTAACCTGCTGTTCTGTCAATCCTCATACTTTACACTGCAGCTTTGCTTTGATGGGGCAGTACAATAATCAGTGGGGCTCATTTACTGTAGTGTCTGCATCTGTTTTCAGGAGTAAAGAAGTTTCAGACTGTTATTTTTTTAAGTCTCATTTACCACCTAATTTTGCGCCTGTTTAGGAGACGTTTGCGCCTTGCTCCTTATTTTGAGATTAATTTCGTAGTTGTCTTTGTTTTGCACCTTATTTTCCAAGTATTTATGTAGGTGCGCCTTTTTTTGCATCTGAATTTGGAGCATGAACTGTCTTATCTCTACTCCACTCCTCCTGTTTTGAGGAGGAACGTTCGCAATTCTTTTGCATTGAGATCGATAGAATTGTGACCTTTTTCCAGTCATTTCTGCGTTTTTTCATGAGACCAGTCTTAGTGAATATGAACCCGTCCCACAAGAAAGCAACCACTAAAGGTCAGACTTAAACCAAATACTATTAAGCTGCTTTAAAAGGGTATTCCGGTTGGAACAAGTTATCCTCTATCCATAGGATTGGGGATAACATTAAGATCGCTGGGTGTTCTACCACTGGGACCCCCACTGATCACAGAATAGGGGCCCCGTACCCCTTGCAGCTCCCCTAATATGACCGTTGAGGCTGGTCAGACGTGCGCGGCCGCTCCATTAATTTCTATGGGCTCTCCGGAGATAGCGCTCCAGAGATAGGTGAGCGCTGTAGTCGGCTATCTCCCATAGATATGAATGGAGCAGCTGCACACACGTGTGACCAGCCGCATCGGTCATTTTAGCTGCAAGGGGCCTGCAGAGGGTACGGGGCCCCCGTTCTCATGATCGGTGGGGGTCTCAGTGGTAGAACACCCACCGATCTTAAAGTGATCCCGTATCTGTTTTGTGGTCCGCAAATAGCGGATCATCAAAATACAGATGTGGTCTGCCTGCATCACGCAATTTTCGCAGGACCAACTAAAAAAAGGACAAGAATAGGACAGGTTCTATCATTTGTGGCACGCCCGGAAGAATGCAAATAGACATCCATGGGCTGTCCGTTTTTATTTTTTTTGCAGATTTCTTGGCGGACCCATAGAAATGAATGGGCCCGTGCATGATCCGCGAAAAATGCGGATTGGATACGGTCCAAAAATACAGTCGCGTGCATGAGGCCTTACACTGAAGCTTTGCTACACTGCAGCTATAATCAGTGACTCTGTCTATGTCCATCCCCTATACTTTACACTGCAGCTCAGTGCAGGGTGAACTTATTCCCAAACTGCAAGCATCTAGACCTCCAGGGAGATTCTCAGAGAACTGCTGCACATGAAGGAGCCTCAAAAAGGAGGGGGTCCTTCCTTTTGATGGTGACCCCGTGCCTTGCTCCGCTGCCTTTCATCTGCGCCGTCTTCACATGCGTCTCCGGCAGACATTTACCTTCATTACACATTCACTCAGCAAAGCTGCTTATTATGTAGTAGCCCGGCGCCGCTGATCGCTGTGGGCTATCACAGTTTGTTAGTGCAGGCCACGCTGCGCGCCCCCTCCCCGGTGAACTCTCCACCCCAGGAGGCGCGCCAGGAGCAGCGGTGGGCTATCGCATTGCATTAACCATGCCCCGGTGCCTCTTGTCTCATCATGGCAGATTACGAAATTCATATCAGAGGGATATAGAAGTAGGGGACCCCCCCCAGAACCAAGGCTTACAGCCCCGAAGGGGGAACTAGTAGTGCGGATAGGAGCACTCTGCTCGTCTAATGAGAAGAGATCACGTCTGAAGACGCTGCCAAGTGAAGACGTTACAATCTCCCTGATTGCTCCCATAGATCAGGCGGGAGCAGAGGCCGAGGAATGAAACGCATTCATCTCATTCTCCTGCACAATTAGGCCGAGCTGGAGAATGAACACTCAATTTGCAGTCTAAGAACTTTAGATTTGCATAAGTTATAGCGCCCCCTCTACCACAACTAGAACCATGAGGTGAAGGAGGAGGATGGGAGTGGTGGTTGTCACGAAACGGCCCTGAGCGCGCCGTCCAGCGGGCCACGTGACTAATAACTCAGACAATTTGAAAGACCATTTTCCTTCCTTTTATATTTCGGTTGTGCGTTTAAGTGTATGGACATCTTATTTCGTGCTAGATTTGGTTACTGGTGTTGTGCTTTTAAATGTATTCTCTTTTCCCTTTGTTGTAAGGATTGGAATGGCCTGGTTGAAATGCAATTGTATGCTAATTACTGTGTACCTCACCTCTCCAGGGGTGTGTAATCTGAGGTTGTAAGAAGGCCATCTGTATGCAAATCCGATGGTCTGATTCAAGCCTGGACATGTCTAGGGTTACATAAGGCTTGCAGTGTGTGTATAAATGCATGTGTCCAAGACCCTAAATAAATCAGTCAGTCCCTGTTTCAAGTCATACAGCATCGTCTGGTGAGTGATTCCAGGGCGCCACACATTGTACCAAGAAGGCCGGGCCACTCGGCAGTCGGGCTGATCTCCACCGTGGGTGCCCCATCCCCTCCGCAGACGTCCGAGACATCACCAACCATGGGGTCAGATAGGAGCAGGACCGCAGGCGGACACACCATTCCGTCACACTGGTGGCAGCAGTGGGATTGCTCTCTGCACCCCCAGAAGAGACCCTCATCTCAGCATGGCAGCCTACGCCAGCTGTAAATGAGACACTCTGCGAGATCTGCTGGAGAACCGTGGAGGGACTGCGGGCTTGAAAACCACGGATGCTCTGGTCGAAGAGCTAATGGACATGGATCAGCGGGAGAGGGCCGCGCCCGTACCCCCACCACCGACCCCCTCCCAGGCACCCATCTCTGAAAATTCCTTCCAGAAAAAGGTACAGCAGCGGGCAGCGGCTTACGGAGAAGCCCCGACGGAAGCCACCTTCCACAAGATTGTCCAAGAAATCGCTCAAGAGGAAGAGCGGGAGAGGGTGCGCCAGCATGAGCTACGGCTGGCAGAAATCCAGTACCAGAGAGTGGAGAGCCCCAACCCCGAGAGACCAGCGGCCCGGAAAGTACCCTTCCAGGTCTTCAAGACTTTTAACGAGGCGGAGGAAGAGATCGAGAGCTTCCTCCAAGACTTTGAGCGGTCGTGCCAAATACACGAGGTTCAACGTTCCGCTTGGGTCGGGATTCTCGCCTGTAAGTTGACCGGACGAGCTGCGGAGGCCTATCGAACCGTCCCAGACGAGGAAGCCCGGGACTACGAGCAGGTAAAGCAAACCTTACTGGCCCGCTTTGCCATCACTCCCGAGGCCAGCCGGATGAAGTTCCGGAACTCACGCCGGCCCAACGGCACTACCCATGTGGAGTGGGCACACCGGCTGCAAAGAGACCTGAAGACCTGGTTCGCAGGGAGCAAAGCTCGAACCGTGGAAGACATCACCCAGCTGTTCCTCCTCGAACAATTCTTTGACCACACCGCCCCGGCAGTACGGGAGTGGGTGAGGGACAAGAAGCCCCAGACGGTGCAGCAAGCGGCTACCTGGGCAGATGAGTATATGGACACACGGAAACCCAATGGGACAGAGCGACCCCCACCCCTTCGACCCACACTATCCACCCCTTCCCCGGAGCCACCGACTCGCTGGCCGGCACCCAGACTGGCGAACCGCCCCCAGACAAACCGCTCGCACTCCACGGTTACCATCCGATGTTACGGGTGCGGCCAGGGGGGGCACTACCGTCAGAACTGTCCCAACCAACCTCCCCTTCCGCGGGGACCCCCCGAGCACCACCTGCGGCCCACTGTTACCAAACCGAATCCCCGTATTGGGACCCCCAGGAAGAATGGGGGATGCTGCACGAGGCCGACCCCGTACAAGCTGCCTCGGCTGACAACCGCCAACACCACCGACAGGCGGTGTGGATCAATGGGCGGGCTGCCGAGGGCCTCCGAGACTCCGGCGCCACCATCACGCTCGTGCGCCCCCACCTGATATCCAAAAAGAACCGGCTAGACCACACCGTCGCTGTCCGCGTGGCCGGAGGAAAAGTGCTTCGACTCGCTACTGCCCGAGTCCACCTTGATTGGGGGTCTGGGGAGGGATCTGTGAGGGTGGGTTTACTCGACCAACTACCGGCTGAAATCCTCCTTGGGAACGACCTGGGACGCTTGGTCTCGGCCTACGCCACGGACGCGGCAGCCCCGGTGACAACCCGGCAACAGAGCCACCGGAACAACCACGGCACTCCCGTCGGGACCCAGGTGAGACCACAACCCAAACCCCCCAAACCCCGACCAAACGAGACCACATCCCCTCGACCTGACCACCCCCTCACATGGGGCTCCCCGGCCACCTTCAGACACCAGACTCAGACCGACCCCACCCTAGAGAGGTATCGCGACCGGGCCGGCAAGGGCCCGGAAGGCTCAAGGGACGATAGCATTGAGTGGGAGGATGGGTTATTGTATAGGTACACCGCAAGGGGGGGCACCCGGAAGCCACAGGCTCCCCATAAACAATTAATAGTCCCTCAGGCCCCTAGACAGGAGCTCCTGAGACTGGCCCACGACATTCCCCTCGCTGGTCACCTAGGGGTGACCAAGACCCGACACCGGTTAACACAAGCGTTCTTTTGGCCCCGTCTTAGTGAGGATGCCCGAGAGTACTGTCGCACCTGCCCGGTTTGTCAGAAGACGGGGAAAACCGGAGACCACCCGAAAGCCCCACTGCACCCCATGCCCATCATACAAGAACCCTTTAGTCGGGTGGCGGTCGACATAATTGGCCCCCTGCCTCGCCCCAGCGCCACCGGGAAGAGATATATTCTCACCGTGGTGGACTACGCCACCCGATACCCCGAGGCGGTGGCCCTGTCCAACATCCAGGCTGACACCATCGCCGATGCCCTCCTACGGGTGTTCTCTCGGGTAGGATTCCCACGGGAGATTTTGTCTGATCAGGGCTCCCAGTTCACTGCTGAGCTGACCCAACAGCTCTGGCGCCTGTGCGGTGTTAAGGCGCTTCACAGTGCCCCATATCACCCTCAGACGAACGGGCTGTGTGAACGGTTTAATGGGACCCTGAAACAGCTACGAAAGGAAGGACTGGGAAAAATACCTGCCCCATTTGTTATTTGCCTACCGAGAGGTCCCCCAAGAATCGACCGGGTTCTCCCCCTTCGAATTATTGTACGGACACAGGGTCAGGGGTCCCTTGGATTTAGTCAGGGCTCAGTGGAGGGAGGACAGGAAGCCGATGGTCTCCCCGTCCTGAGTTACGTCCTGGAGCTCCGGGAGCGCCTGACCGAACTTACAGAATTAGTTCAGGGGAACATGCAGGCAGCTCAGGCCCAGCAGAAGGCATGGTACGACCGCTCTGCCCGCAGCCGCTCGTTCCTCGTGGGGCAGAAAGTCCTGGTGTTAAAGCCACAGCGGCAGAATAAGCTGCAGGCGTCCTGGCAGGGCCCTTATCGGGTGGTAACCCAAGTGGGAGAAACCACCTATGTGGTTGTCAGCTGTACCGACACCAGGATTCAGCGGACGTTCCATGTCAACATGCTCAAGGCCTACCACGAGCGCCCGGAGACGGTGTCTGCCATCTGCGCTCCAGCCACCGAGGAGGCAGAACAGTTTCCCCTGATAGAGCTTTCCGGGATAGATAGTCAGCCCTCAGGGGTAGCGCAGGTGCAGCTGGGGGAGGAGTTGGGACCCGATAAACAGGCACAGGTTAGGCAGCTGCTCCAAGACCGCCAAGAGATCTTTTCTGCCCTCCCCGGCTATACCAGCCGAACCGTGCACCAAGTAGAAACCCCCGGCCAGAGACCCCTCCGGCAACCAGCATACAGACTCCCGGAGGCAGTACGCGAACCCATGCGGGCTGAAATCCGGGAAATGCTGGAGCTGGGGGTGATCGAGCCTTCGACCAGTCCCTGGGCATCGCCCGTAGTCCTGGTCCCCAAAAAGGACGGTACCACTCGGTTTTGCGTCGACTACCGGAGGTTAAACGACTGCACCATCACTGATGCTTACCCCATGCCCCGAGTCGACGAGCTGTTAGACAAGATCTCCCAGGGCCATTTCTTGACCACCGTCGATCTGTGCAAGGGGTACTGGCAGATTCCCCTTGCAGAGGAGGCGACCCCGAAGTCGGCCTTCATCACCCCGTTCGGCCTGTACCAATTCCGGGTCATGCCGTTCGGGATGAAGAACGCTCCGGCCACCTTTCAGCGGTTAATCGATCGCCTCCTCGATGGCCTACAGGAGTTCGCTTGCGCGTACCTGGACGACATAGCCATATACAGCCAGACCTGGGAGGAACACCTCCACCATCTGGGGGTGGTATTAGATCGAATCAGGGACGCCAACCTGACCCTTAAACCGGAAAAATGTAAAATAGGGATGTCCGAGGTGCAGTACCTCGGCCACCGGGTGGGCTGTGGGACCCAGCGACCAGAACCCGCCAAGGTAGAAGCCATTCTAGAATGGCCCACCCCCGTGACCAAGATCCAGGTCCTCGCCTTCTTGGGCACCGCGGGGTACTACAGGAAGTTTGTCCCCCACTACAGCGACCTCGCCAAACCCCTGACAGACCTGACCAAGAAATCCCTACCCCGCCAAGTCCTGTGGTCCCCGGAGTGTGAAGCAGCCTTCCAGAAGCTGAAAACCGCCCTAACCCAAGCCCCCCTCTTAGCAGCTCCGAATTATAACAAACGTTTTATCGTCCATACGGACGCCTCAATGTTCGGACTGGGAGCCGTGCTAAGCCAAGTGGGGGACGACGGGGGGGATCATCCGGTGGCGTACATCAGCCGCAAACTCTTACCCCGGGAGGTGGGATATGCCGCGGTGGAGAAGGAGTGTTTGGCCTTGGTCTGGGCCCTGAGGAAATTTCAGCCATATGTTTACGGGCGGTCCTTCACTGTTATGACCGACCACAATCCACTGGTGTGGCTCAACCGGGTGGCGGGGGAAAACGGACGCCTGTTGCGGTGGAGCCTGGCCCTCCAACCATTTAATTTTACGGTCCAGTACCGGCCCGGGTCTCAGAATGGGAATGCCGATGGACTATCGCGACAATCTGCCCGGGAACCCGGAGACCCGAACTCACCGACTCCCCCTATTCGACCCGTTGGGGTCCAACCGTGTCCGTCGGACTTTATTGGGGGGGAGAAATGTCACGAAACGGCCCTGAGCGCGCCGTCCAGCGGGCCACGTGACTAATAACTCAGACAATTTGAAAGACCATTTTCCTTCCTTTTATATTTCGGTTGTGCGTTTAAGTGTATGGACATCTTATTTCGTGCTAGATTTGGTTACTGGTGCTTTTAAATGTATTCTCTTTTCCCTTTGTTGTAAGGATTGGAATGGCCTGGTTGAAATGCAATTGTATGCTAATTACTGTGTACCTCACCTCTCCAGGGGTGTGTAATCTGAGGTTGTAAGAAGGCCATCTGTATGCAAATCCGATGGTCTGATTCAAGCCTGGACATGTCTAGGGTTACATAAGGCTTGCAGTGTGTGTATAAATGCATGTGTCCAAGACCCTAAATAAATCAGTCAGTCCCTGTTTCAAGTCATACAGCATCGTCTGGTGAGTGATTCCAGGGCGCCACACATTGTACCAAGAAGGCCGGGCCACTCGGCAGTCGGGCTGATCTCCACCGTGGGTGCCCCATCCCCTCCGCAGACGTCCGAGACATCACCAACCATGGGGTCAGATAGGAGCAGGACCGCAGGCGGACACACCATTCCGTCACAGTGGTGGTGGTGATAAGGGGGGTGATGGTGCTCATGGTGGCTCACTCTGCTCCAGTGGCCCCTGCAGTGAAGGAAGCGTCTCAACCCTTCTTCCCCTTAGGCACAACCTGGGCTTGATAGGCTCCTGTGTAGCGGTGGCTGCGGTGCCTTGGTTGTTGGATGGGCGGGTAAGGCTAGAGGATGGACGGGACCAGCTGGGTGCAGGGAGGCAATTAACAGTCTTTTTACTGGAGATGATGGGTGGCAAATACGAGAAGTATATCACAGGGCAGGAGTTTCCTAGGGGCTGTGTATAGATGGCACCTACTATAGTGCTCCTGCCTGAGTCTCTTTCTATAGATACAAGGATTCTTCCCAACTGACCAAAGGAGAGCACTTAAAGGGGTTGTCCCATCTCATACATTGGGGGCATATGGCTAGAACATGCCCCCAATATCTGATAGGACCTACACATACAGTATGTTTAGAATGGATCCTGCAAAGTGAAGCAGGACGCACTGCGCATGTGCGACCACCTTCCATTCATTTCTATTGGAATGGCAAAAATAGCTGAGCGGCACTCTCGGCTATATTCGGAAGTCCCATTAAAATAAACGGGAAGTGCACTGTGCAAGCGCTGCCACCCCTCAATTCGTATCTATGGGGCTGATTAAAATAGCAAAGCCAGTGCTCGGCTATTTTCAGCAGTCCCACAGAAATGAAAGGAGGTGGCCACGCATGCGGGGTGCGCCCTGCTTAACTTTACGGGCTCCGTTCTAAAAATAGAGGCCAGCACCTATCAGACATTAGGTGCATATCCCAGTAGTATGCCCCCAATGTATGAGATGGGACAACCCCTTTAATATTTTTCTGCAATGCCCAACTGCAGGGTGCATTCTTAGAATGGATAGCCAATCCAGTAGTGTGAAAGGGCGCCAGAAGCAAATACCTCCATCCATGTGCAGTGAAGTCTACTTCTTGTGTCAGCAACTTTGGCTACTTTTACATCCGTCATGGTTAAATCAAAACACTTCCGTCGCGATAATACAACCGCCTACATCTGTTATGAGAACGGATTCAGTTATATTATCTTTTAACATAGCCAAGACGTATCCGTCATGAACTCCATCGAAAGTCAGAGGGGGGACGGATCCGTTTTCTATTGTGTCAGAGAAAATGGATCCGTCTTGCTCCCCACCACATTGTGAACAGAAAAATGCTGCCAGTGTCTTTGCACTGTCCCTTTTTTATGGTCCTCAACCTTCTGTAAAAAGACTGTTCTTCTCTCCCTCAGAGGTTGGCTCTTAGCACAGTTCCTTTTCTGGCAGCTTTTCACTCACAGGGTTGGTATCTCCGAGGGCAATTTCTGCTTCAGCTGCCACTTGTCTGGCTTACACACCAGTAGCTATTATACATGTCCTCTCTCTTGGTTTACTTGCCAGGAACTCACTAACCAGGAGGACGTGGGACCCGCCAACTACACCGCAACTATCCGGCCTGCCAGTTAGCTAATTCCCACCCACATTCAGCCTTTTGGAAAACTGACTAGTGTAAAGTTACATTAGCTATTATCAATGAAAGCGCATGCACAGTGTACATTACCCCATGTAGCAGTGAACCATAGTGCATTATAACATTGACATTTAGCAGTGAACCGCCAAATCACTGCACTTTCTTCCCGCAAGTGTATCGTTGAACTGTGAACCCCCAGTGACCAATATTATACCAAGTTATATTGTGCATATGCATATGTGATGTTGGACGTTCACTTTGTTACAGGTACAAGGTCAGGGGCCACACATGACAATGCAGCAGCGCTGGTTGTAGATGAGGCCAGGTCATCTCATGAGATGAGATGGCCTTGTGGTCAGTCAGAGAAGGTATGGCATAGGACGGCGATGGATGAGGTAGATGGGAGTCTGGCAATGGTGTGCAGGTGGAGAGCGATGAATACAGGTAAGAGGAATAAACCTGGCCGAATCTGACCCTCAACTTTAAGCCCAACAAGACACTCAAGAAAATCTGAACCCACTAGACGGTGGAACCACAGATCCCAGGATGCATTCAATCAAAGCCAATGGACTAGGGTTCTGTTGCACAGAGCATTTGCTATACCCAGCAAAGAGGTACAGAAACTACAGGTATTTAAAGGTATAACAATCAAAAAGCCCCTTCCAGAAAACACCAGACTAAGGGCTCATTCACACGACCGTAAGGGCTCCGTGCGTTGCCGTGGACCGCAAATGGCAGTGCACAATGCATTAGCACCGCCCATGCAAATCCTATATTGAGGTGCAGACCCATTGACTTGAATGGGTCCACGATCTGCAAAAGATAGGACATATCCTATATTTTGGGGTGCGGATGCACGGACCCGAAAGTCCACGAAAGTGCTTCAGAGTGATTCGATAGGCTTCCGATCCGTCTCCTCTCTTCAAAAGATAGGACATGTCTTATCTTTTGTCATATTTTGCAGATCGTGGACCCATTCAAGAGAGCACATGGCCAGTGCCCGTATATTTCAGACCCACAGTTTGTGCTTCGCAGTAAGACGCGGAGCCCTTATGGTCATGTGAAAGCGGATATCAGAACCAGATTCAGAATGGCACTGTCCTTTTGCTTGGGGCAACTGCCTATGGAGTTATAGAGAAGTCCTAATTCTCTGAGCAACCAAAGGTAAACCTTGCCGAGTCCGTGTGAGCCGGCGCCAGCCTCGAGGGGGTTCCGTGCAGAGGTCACCTATACGTTTCTGACCTTCTTTCTTGCAGGGGTAGGTTAAAGGGAAAGATCTGAAACACTGTAACGGGTAGAAGCCTGTAAGGCCGCCATTACAGAAATCACAAGGTCCAATAAAATAACTCAGACTGCTCCCCTCCCCCACTGAACCATCCAACAGATGTGCGTTCTTTAAATTATACTATACTGTAACCTTATTGGGGTAGTTAAAGGCTAGAAACTCCTTAAAGGCTAGGCAATTTTTTTTATGATTGAATTTTACTCATTTTGAGCTAAAAATCATTTTTTTCAATTGGTCTTTATTTAAAAATATTCAGCCGTTCTGTCACAAAGGGATAAACTGTTTGTGTAGCTGTGTGATTCTTACTTTCACTTTCACTTTGTGCCGGTCATCTAATAAACCTGATCTCTAAATTACTAAAAGGTCATGAACACTTAAGTCACATTGTTATCAGTAAGATAAGGATTGAGATAAAAAAAGAGTTTATAAGGTGAGCGATCAGAGATAAGGAGCCATCAGCTGGGCTGCCTGATGGAACAGAGAGAAAATGCAGACTCTCCTACTAGAGAATCTCAAGGCTGTACAGAGAAAGGGGCTCCACATTTTCAATAAAGGCCAATTAAAAAAAAAATAATTTAGCTCAAAATTAGTATAATGCAACAACAACAAAAAAAAAGATGCCCAAAGTTTTACATAGCCTTTAATGCATTTTTTCAAACATAGAGCCCCTCATCCTTCACATCACACAGTTATATAGTGACAAGATAACATTCTGTCTGCTCACTGCCACCACTAGGGGGAGCTCACTGCAAACAAGTATATTGAACCCAATGACAATTGTAAAAATCTGTCTGCAGTGAGCTCCCCCTAGTGGCGCTACAGGCAAATGCTATGATACTGATAGGGAATCTGGACTGTGAGCCCCACTGGGCACAGTGAGATTCTGACATTGTACGTAGAGGGTTGTGGAATACGTGGGCGCAATATAGGCAAATACATTGAAATAATTGAGCGGGGAAGCAATAATGCATGTGGGATGCGTCCCCTTCCCCCTCCAGGGCTCATCGTAGTGAGGTTTGTTCCCCTTTAACACTAAATTAGCTTCTCCCGCACCGTTTTATGTGAAATCCCATAAAGTGGCAGGTGCTGAGCCTCTGCAGAAGGCGACTGCTATTATACTAAATCTAAGTGACTTTATATTCTTCTTCAATATCTGGCCGGAGGGGTTAGCATGTTCTGCTGTCCTTCTTGGGAGCAGATGTGGAGGATACATCACCCCGAGGGTGTCAGAGCTGGGTCACTAGAAGAAACACATGCACATCCAGAGTCCACGCTCCATCTGATCTCCTCTTATGGCCGGTGGTTTGTCATCATACATCAGAAGGAGATGTCCACTGCTCATGTCTACCCTGCAGGCTCAGATTTCCTACAACTTTGGGTTCTCAGAAGAGCTTGGTCCCTTCCAATGTGAGTTTTGTACCTTGTAGACCTAGAAGCATCTTATAGATCAATATCTATCCATCTATTATCTATCTATCTATCTTCTATACACAAAGTTATATCTATGTGGCACAGTCATTGATGAATTATCTATCACATAATGATTTATGTATTTTATCTATTTGTCTATAAAACAATTATCTCTCTTTCTTGTGGACCTCAAAAACACGAGACCCCTGTTTACCTTGTGTGGTTTGTACAGGATAATATGAGAATGACGTACTTACCTGTTCCTTGTCTGTTACTTACACTAGATGTTCCTTACCTGTTCCATACCTGTTCCTTACCTGTTCCATACCTGTTCCGTACCTGTTCCTTACCTGTTCCATACCTGTTCCGTACCTGTTCCTTACCTGTTCCTTACCTGTTCCATACCTGTTCCGTACCTGTTCCTTACCTGTTCCTTACCTGTTCCGTACCTGTTCCTTACCTGTTCCTTACCTGTTCCTTACCTGTTCCATACCTGTTCCGTACCTGTTCCGTACCTGTTCCTTACCTCTTCCGTACCTGTTCCTTACCTGTTCCTTACCTGTTCCATACCTGTTCCTTACCTGTTACTAGAGGTGGTTCATCCAGTTGTGCCCATCCATATCGGGAACACTTTCCGGCACCTTCTCTATGGCAGACATGGCTTTCATTTTCTATATCAGTTCAGTCGGTGTCTGAGCATTAGTTTCAGGTGACGCCACAGATGAAGGTCGCCCCCTGTGAGGTCCGCAGCGCTCAGCTCCCTGTATGTTCTGTGAAGGTTCAGGTGACATACAGTCATCACATCTTTATGACAGGAACGATGCTCGTCATCAGGTAGGTGTGCATGGAATTGCTGGGCGGTGTCCATGTACACGGCCGTGTTCACATTTTCACACAAGTCACGTACTATATGGCGGTTTTTGGATGAAGCGGCTGTTGATGCGGATCATGTGGATTTGTTGTCTGCCAGGACTTATTAGAGGAGATTTATCAAAACTGGTGCTAAGGAAAGCCAACTTAGCCGCCTATAGCAACCAATCAGATTACACCTTCCATTTTCCAAAGCTCTTTTGGAAAATAAAAGGATGAATCTGATTGGTTGCTATGGGCACCGGTGAGTTGGAGCCACGCTTCACCGGACATGATGTATTATAATGGCTCCACATGTCCGTCCACCATCATATTCAGAAGTTGCACGCTTCTGTCTGTCCCATCCTTTAACTCTTAGACTGCGGACACAGGTGAGGTTATTTTGGCACATGGCGACATGCCGTTCTGGTGACGTGCCCTCACTGGGACCATTTTCTCATCAATTTCCTCTGATCATCCTCTCCTGGAGGATATTTTCATTTTGGCATTAGCCACGGATCCTGTGTTACACCACATCTGCACCAAATCATGTAGACCACTGATGGCCGCAACGGGAAGGACCGGAAACTGACCACAAAACAGTCCTGTGTGAATGAGCCCCTGCATACCTCAGCCCCAGAGTGCAGCACTACTTCCCCCCACAACAAGGACCACCCATCCAACAGGGAGGAAATGCAAAGGACCACCTTCACTTATACTGCTGTGGTAAAATTAAAGCAGAGATCTGATTGGTTACTATGGAAGCTGCGTTGTGGTTGGTTACTATGGAAGCTGAGGTGTGATTGGTTACTATGGAGGCTGAACTGTGATTGGTTACTATGGAAGCTCAGGTGTGATTAGTTGCTATGGAAGATGAGGTGTGATTGGTTGCTATGGAAGATGAGGTGTGATTGGTTACTATGGAAGATGAGCTGTGATTGGTTACTATGGAAGCGGAGGTGTGAGTGGTTACTATGGAAGCTAAGCTAAGATTGGTTACTATGGCAGCTGAGCTGTGAGTTATTACTATGGCAGCTAAGGTGTAATGGTTACTATGAAAGCTAAGGTCTCATTAGTTACTATGGAAGCTGAGGTGTGATTAGTTACTATGGAAGCTGAGGTGTGATTGGTTACTATGGAAGCTGAGCTATGATTGGTTGCTATGGAAGATGAGGTGTGATTGGTTACTATGGAAGCTGAGCTGTGACTGTGGTTACTAAGGAAGCTTAACTGTGATTGGTTGCGACTGGTTGTTAAGGGCAACAGCGAGGGTTTTACTGTGAGACACTTTGGAGGAGGCCCGATGTCCTGCACAGACCACCAGGTTCTTGTGGCCCTCCATGTATAGAAGACCGTACTCTCCGCGAGGATGACGCATCTCGTCACACAGGGAGACACTGACTAATTGATAAATTAAATATTGTACGTGAGATTCCAGTCTTTCATCTCTTTACCTTCAGGCAAATAATTGAAATGTATTCCCTTCCTAACGAAAGAGACGAGCGAACAAACGTGAGAAGCTTTGATGACTGGAAACACCGAACATATAGAAGAGGAGGGAATTCCTGGCAGAATTACTGAAGAACGGTGCGGAGTGCTTCTTATGTACACAATACCACAGCAGAATAGTGAGTGCAGCTCTGGAGTATAATACAGGATGTATCTCAGGATCAGTACAGGATAAGTAATGTATGTACACAATGACTCCACCAGCAGAATAGTGAGTACAGCTCTGGAGTATAATACAGGATGTAACTCAGGATCAGTACAGGATAAGTAATGTAATGTATGTACACAGTGACTGCACCAGCAGAATAGTGAGTGCAGCTCTGGAGTATAATACAGGATGTAACTCAGGATCAGTACAGGATAAGTAATGTATGTACACAGTGACTGCACCAGCAGAATAGTGAGTGCAGCTCTGGAGTATAATACAGGATGTAACTCAGGATCAGTACAGGATAAGTAATGTATGTACATAGTGACTGCACCAGCAGAATAGTGAGTGCAGCTCTGGGGTATAATACAGGATGTAACTCAGGATCAGTACAGGATAAGTAATGTATGTACACAGTGACTGCACCAGCAGAATAGTGAGTGCAGCTCTGGAGTATAATACAGGATGTAACTAAATGATTTTCCTATTTCATGACGTAAAGTCATAGTTTTATTAAAGACACGGAGGCGAGTATTGCTATCTCCTTCTTTACTGTCCACCAATAGCAGCAAAGAGAAAAAATTTACATACAGGAAATAACCAATGGCCCTCCCCTCTGGCCCCTATAATAGGCCGCTCTTCCTCTGGGACTTCCTCTTTCTTTGATCCTGGTGCCCACATCACGAACACCTCAACGAAACTCCGCACTGTAACTGGAACGAATAAGCCCAACGCCAACGAAGCGTATCCAACTAGCCAACTTGGCCAAACTGTGGTAGAGACCTCAACCGAAAGCACGGCATCCTAGAATGGATAGACCTTCAACCTGAAAAAGAGAACAGACCATAGGTCCAGGTGAAACAAAACACGTGACGACCAATCACGTCCGGAATCCCTCTACTGAAAACGACACATTAGGGATTAAAGGACTGAAAACAACATAAATCTTAAAAATAACCATAAAGAACGATAAATCACAACAAAAATGACAATGATAATAACAATCTTAAACATATCTATAATACAATAAGGCAAATAATAAATACCCCTGTAACAAAAAACCCGTGAGGAGACCCAAGGGCGGGAACAGGGCGGGCAATACTCGCCTCCGTGTCTTTAATAAAACTATGACTTTACGTCATGAAATAGGAAAATCATTTAGTTTTACAGCAAGACACGGAGGCTCATATTGCAAGTTCAAAGCCGATCTATAATAGAAGCAAACAAATTAGCCTGAGGACGGAAATAAAATTCTCTGAACGTGGTAATATTAGACCAATCAGCCAAACGCATCACGTCCTCCAATCTGGCTCCTGAAACCGCAAAGGAGGGCAGTGAAGACAGAAGTGTCAATACCCGCTAGCGACATGACCCACTTAAGCCAACGCGCCAACGTTGGACTAGACACCTCGGTCCAAACGGATGTCGGATAGAAAGGAACAACTGAGATGTGTCGGGAGATCGATGGGCTCTAGTCCTGGATTCGTACTCCCTAAGGCAAGCCACAGGACACAAAATTGGAGAAGAAGTGAAACTGGGATAGGAGACAAACCGGATGCTAGTCCTGGTGCGACGCGAAATGTTAAAAGTAACCCCATCCGGGGTGAAAGAACGAGCGTCAAAATCAAGGGCCCGAACAACCGAGACCCTCATGCAAGAAATAAGACAAAACAATGCTAACAATATAGCGGACAATTGCCTAAGAGAAAGGGCAGAATTCCCCGGCCAAGAAGATAAAAAAAGGAAACGACCAGGGAGACGTCCCATCTAGTGGAAAAACGAGGTCGAGGAGGGCGTGCCAACCGAGACCCACGCAACAGACGAGAGACCGAAGGACGTTGACCTGCAGGAACACCCTCGTAACCTAAATGGGTAGGTGAAATAGCGGACCTGAAAAGGTTAATGGTCCGATACGCCTTACCCGCCTCAAACAGTGATGTGAGAAACTGCAACAGGTGAGCTACAGGTGCCGAAACGGGATCCAAGACCCGTCCCACGCACCAGTTAGCCCAAGTTCTCCAGGCAGCCCGGTAAGACTTTCTGGTGCCGGGAGCCCATGCGCTGTCCAGTAACTGTCGAGGTGCTTCCGAAATGCCATCGACATCCTCCAGGTGTCCGGAAATCCGGCACGCCAGCAGCCGTAGGGATCCGTCGAGAAGTGGGTCGTGCAGACCCAGAGGGTTGCGCAGGAGATCCGGATGGGTCGGGAGAAAGAGAGCTATCTCCACAAGGATCCTCAGCAACGAAGGGAACCAGACCTGAGACCCCCAGAACGGAACCACCAACACCAGGTCCGCCAGATGCCGTTGAACCTGAAGGAGCGTCCTCAGAGCCATGGAAAAGGGAGGAAAAGCATAAGGCGGGATACCGACCAATCCTGGAGAAACGCATCCACCACCACTGCTTCCGGATCTGGACGCCAGCTGAAAACCGGGTGAGTGGCCTGTTGAGCCGAGGGGCAAAGAGATCGACAGCCCTCGGTCCCCACCTGTCCGAAATTGCTGAGAACACCTCCGGGTCCAGCTGCCAATCACTGCCGTCCGACAGGTAGCGCGAGTTCCAATCCGCACGAACGTTGCTCAGCCCCGGTAGTATTCCGCCTGCAACATGATGTCCCTGGACAGGCAAAACGACCAAAATTCCTTGGCCAACCGAGCCAAGGTAACCGAGTGAGTACCTCCCAATAGGTTGACATACCGGACCGCCGAGACATTGTCCATCTGCAGCCTGATGTACACGTTGGCGATCCCGATGGAGAAGTTTCTCACTGCAAACAAGCCGGCTAGGAGTTCCAAAGCATTGATGTGGAGGAGGGATTCCTCCTCCGACCAGGCTCCCCCCGTGGAAGCTCCATTGCAATGGGCGCCCCAGCCCTGGAAACTCTCATCTGACTTGATGGTCAGTTCCGGCAGAAATTCGAAGATTGCTCTGCCTGTTCCAAGCCTCCAGATTGGCAATCCACCAGCCCAACTCCTCTCGGGCTTCCGAGTCCAGAACCACCGCGTCCGCAAAGGAGGCACCGGTCCGAAGATGGGCGATCTTCAATCGCTGGAGAGCACGGTAGTGCAACGGAGCCGGAAACACTGCCTGGATCGATGAAGCTAACAGCCCAAAGATGCGAGCCAGGAGACGTAACGAGAGGAGGGGAGTGGTGAGGGCATGTTTCAACCCCTTGCGAATCATACGCAATTTCTTCATCGGAAAACTGAGGGACTCCGAAAGCGAATCCACCGTGAAGCCCAAGAACTCCATCCGCTGAGATGGGATGAGGCATGACTTCTCCTTGATGAGGAGGAAACCGAGATCTGACAGCAGGTCCGCTGTCCACTGGAGATGTTCCAGCAATCCCACACTGGACTCGTGCATCAGGAGGATGTCGTCCAGGTAAATGATGAGACGTACGCCCGAGTCCTCAACCATGACACGACTGGTCGTAGCAGCTTGGTGAAACACCAAGGAGCTGAAGACAGCCCGAATGGGAGACAGGTGAACCTCCAGATCTCTCCTCTCCACCAGAACCGGAGCAGATCCCTGGAACAAGTGGCCACTGGGACCATCAGATAAGCATCTTTTAGATCCCGCTTTACCATCCAGTCCCCAGGAACTAACAGGTCCCGAAGGAGGTGGATCCCCTCCATCTTGAAATGACGGTAGCGTACCACCGTATTCAGAGCGCGAAAGTTGATGACCGGTCTCATCTGACCCCCATTTTCCTGGACGAGGAAAATATTGCTGATCACACCCCACTCCGAAGGAGGGGCAAATTCCATTGCCTGTTTTTGCCTGAGAGAGCATAGCTCCGCATCCACCAGAGAGCAATCTGGACGTGATAGCGGAAAGGGCGGGGGCAAGGAACCAGGTCTGGGGACCCCGTGAGTTCTATGTGAAAGCCCCTGACCGTGGTAAATACCCATGGATCTGAGGTGATGAGACTCCAAACATGAGAAAAAAGTTGGAGTCTGCCCCCTACACAAGGTACCATAGAATCCCCCATTTGGGGAAGACTTACCCAAGGGTCTGCGATAGCTGGGGTTGCCCTCGCGCCACGGGCCTGAAAGTTTGCACGGCCGGACAGGCGGCATCTACTACTGCCGACCCGATGAGAGACCCGTCCGTGGAATACCCTGCGCAGGTAAAGGTACCCACGAATCGGCCGATAGCCTCAATAAAGGAGTCGCCGAAAAGGAGGCCCTGGGCGTCCTTACCCTGCCTCTGTAAGTGCCAAATTTGCCCATTTGGGGTCTATTTTAAACAAGATGGCCTTGCGCCTCTCAATTGCAAAGGAAGTATTGGCAGTTACCGGCAATACAGATTGCCCTTTTGGTCCAGCCCCATAATTCTTCGGGGTCTAAAGAAGAGCCCTCATTTCTAGCCGATTCGGCTAATTCAAAAATCTTGGCTAGCGGGCCAAAGATATCTAGAACCTTATCCTGGCAGCTGCGTAGCGCTAGATCCAGGTCCTTTTTTGGGTTCCAGCCAGTCTTGGCCAGGAATTGTGACATTTTGGGATCTACAGAAGGGGTGTCACATACTTTGTTAGGGACTATCGGTCTGGGACACTCGGCCCTAAGTTTGTTCCGTGATTCACGGCTCAGAGGGTGACGCACCCAGTGCTCTAAATAAGCCCCCACGTGGTCGGTGGGAAGCCATTCCGCCGATCGAGGGTGGTGCAAGGACTCAGGGCCGAACATTGGTTCGCCTGCAGAATCCAGCGGAGCCTCTGATCTGTTAAGATTAGATGAGGACGCTACGTCCTCGGCAGCGGAGGCCGCAGTAGCGGATACTGAGGGGCCCTGAACTGGGGGAGCAAAACCCTCCTCTGACACGTAGTCAAAATCCGCAATAGCCCCCTCGTCTGATGCTCTATCCGAGTCAGACATATCAGGTGATTGTGCTCTAGCGCACTTCCATGTCCGCGCCCGTTCTGCCTGGCGTGAAGAGGCCCTTTTTCGTGAACTATGCACGATCTCTTGGGTGGCAGGATGCGCACCAGTCAAAGTCTCCTGTGGCACAGGAGGTTCATTAAAGGTAGGCTGCGGTGTAACAATAGGGTCTTGCAAGGACATTCTGGCAGGCTGGGCAGATAGTGCCTGGGTAATGCTATGCGACAATACAGTCGACATGGAGCCCGTGGCTGCCATGATGGCATCAGACACAGAGCGCTGCAGGGCAAGCGCCTGTGCGACCACCTCATTGCTGTTCTGACCCTCAGGGGAGGAGGGGAGAACATATGTGTGAGGATTAGGCAGAGGGATAGACATGATACCCCAAATATAACCGGGCAATAGAAGGAACACAGGGGCTAGCACAAAATGCACCTGACAAATCGCAGAGTAAATAGCCTAAACTACGCAGTAGGAGCGCCTGAGCAGCCGACCGGAGCAGAGCGCAGGCGCCGGAATGACACACAGTGGCCGGAAGCGCAGAGGGAACCGGACGCCAAACAAAAAGCCCTGCGAATCGCGGTACAAACGACACCAAAATGGCCGCCGAGATCTCGCGGCCGGCAGATCTACTGAAGGCGCTCACAGGAATGGCGCCGCAGAAGCGAGGGGAAGAGGCCTCGTCCCCGAACGCTGGGGAAGCGCAGAGACCGAGCAGGTAAAGCGGAGGTAACACCGCAATGAGCAGTCCGTCCGTCCCCCCGCCGCGAATCGGGAACAACGCAGCAGAAAGTAATATGGGACGCAGGGAAGCGCTATATAGAAATACTAAACTAAACTCAAAGGGGAATAGAACAACCTGTAAAGACAATAAGAGGGCAGAAGCCCCCAAGGGAGCGCTGCTAGTAAGGGTTAGTCACCCTAGGTTGGAGCAGCGCACAGGATAAACATAAACACAAACCATATAGAACACACAAAATAATCTATAGGTGCACTTAGCTGTTGGCAGCAGCAAAGAAAGAGGAAGGTCCAGAGGAAGAGCGGCCTATTATAGGGGCCAGAGGGGAGGGACATTGGTTATTTCCTGTATGTAAATTTTTTCTCTTTGCTGCTTTTGGTGGACAGTAAAGAAGGAGAAAGCAAAATGAGCCTCCGTGTCTTGCTGTAAAACTCAGGATCAGTACAGAATAAGTAATGTATGTACACAGTGACTGCACCAGCAGAATAGTGAGTGCAGCTCTGGAGTTTACAGGATATAAAAAATCTGGTATGTTTTAGGGTTGAAATGTTGCAATAAATATGGGAGGAAATTGTGTTTTGCATCTACTACAAATGATGATAGATTACAAAGATAAAGAAATAGCGTTAGATACTGTAGATAGATAGATAGATAATAGATAGATACCGTTTTCCGCAAAACCTTTAGAACATGTTTACTGGAAAACTTTTATTTAGGTAAAAAGTTCTATGTTTTAAAACATAATTTAAGTGAAAGATATACAAATATGATTTTTGATCAAGGTGTTGTAGACTCCACTAAAAGGGAACAAACAATATTTATCTTGTCACACGACGTTCAGTCTGACAAAGCGAGAGGATAATTATCACACGTTATCGACTGAAACAAAAAGGCTGTCACGGTAAAGGATACATTTGTCAGCCCCCCGTGGGGAGCAGTGATTCCTGCTTGTTTGAGAAGATCATTAACATACTGTAACCCAGATACATAATTTACTGCGTTTAGACAAGAAATTAAAACTTTAAGGGTCATCATTATATGGAGCAACCCCGACAGGAAGGCTGCACACTGGAATCTTCAATTAGGAAATTGTGTACTTTACATACTGGAAGGTTAGGGGAATTATGTTCTGTATGAGATTTATATATATTTTTCTACAAAGAGTGCCGTATTATAGTAGTTATATTCTTGTACATAGGAGCAGTATTATAGTAGTTATATTCTTGTACATAGGAGGCAGTATTATAGTAGTTATATTCTTGTACATAGGAGGCAGTATTATAGTAGTTATATTCTTGTACATAGGAGCAGTATTATAGTAGCTATATTCTTGTACATTGGAGCAGTATTATAGTAGTTATATTCTTGTACATAGGAGGCAGTATTATAGTAGTTATATTCTTGTACATAGGAAGCAGTATTATAGTAGTTATATTCTTGTACATAGGAGGCAGTATTATAGTAGTTATATTCTTGTACAGAGGAGCAGTATTATAGTAGTTATATTCTTGTACATTGGAGCAGTATTATAGTAGTTATATTCTTGTACATAGGAGGCAGTATTATAGTAGTTATATTCTTGTACATAGAAGCAGTATTATAGTAGTTATATTCTTGTACATAGGAGGCAGTATTATAGTAGTTATCTTCTTGTACATAGGAGCAGTATTATGGTAGTTAGATTCTTGTACATAGGAGCAGTATTATAGTAGTTATATTCGTGTACATAGGAGTAGTAATATAGTAGTTATATTCTTGTACATAGAAGGCAGTATTATGGTAGTTATATTCTTGTACATAGGAGGCAGTATTATAGTAGTTATATTCTTGCACATAGGAGGCAGTATTATAGTAGTTATATTCTTGTACATAGAAGCAGTATTATAGTAGTTATATTCTTGTACATAGGAGGCAGTATTATATTAGTTATATTCTTGTACATAGGAGGCAGTATTATAGTAGTTATATTCTTGTACATAGGAGCAGTATTATAGTAGTTATATTCTTGTACATAGAAGCAGTATTATAGTAGTTATATTCTTGTACATAGGAGCAGTATTATAGTAGTTATATTCTTGTACATAGGAGTAGTATTATAGTAGTTATATTCTTGTACATAGGAGCAGTATTATAGTAGTTATATTCTTGTACATAGAAGGCAGTATTATGGTAGTTATATTCTTGTACAGAGGAGCAGTATTATAGTAGTTATATTCTTGTACCTAGGAGGCAGTATTATAGTAGTTATATTCTTGTACATAGGAGCAGTATTATAGTAATTATACTCCTGTACATAGGACAGTATTATAGTAGTTATATTCTTGCACATAGGAGGCAGTATTATAGTAGTTATATTCTTGTACATAGGAGCAGTATTATAGTAGTTATATTCTTGTATATAGGAAGCAGTATTATAGTAGTTATATTCTTGTACATAGGAGCAGTATTATAGTAGTTATATTCTTGTAAATAGGAGGCAGTATTATAGTAGTTATATTCTTGTACATAGGAGGCAGTATTATAGTAGTTATATTCTTGTACATAGGAGGCAGTATTATAGTAGTTATATTATTGTACATATGAGGCAGTATTATAGTAGTTATATTATTGTACATATGAGGCAGTATTATAGTAGTTATATTATTGTATTTAGGGCCAGTAATATTGCAGTTATCTTTCTGGTGATGTGATAACTCAATCTCGGCCTTTGCTTCCATACAGTCAGTCATTATACTTTATTTACAGCAGAAGAGCCAATGATTAGGATTTGCTGATGAACATTAGAGAAGACATGTTCGTTCATAGCGAGGCTGCACAAATGGTCACTCTCCACACTTTGATAAGTGTTTTACCGCCATTATCAGTAATAATTGCATGTTTGGGTCTTGTCTGTAGGTGTCAGCCAGTGGGTAACTGTTATGTGTCATGAAGGTGAAGAATTGAGCATTCCTGCAGTCATCACTAATGAGGAGAAACACATATTATTTCATTATCATACAACGGCGGTGACTCCGAGCAGTTAAAGAGACACTAATGAGTTTGGGGTCTTCATTGTTTTAGAATCCCATTGAAGAGGTCAAGTACTGTATATATCGCCTTTGTGCTGTGTCCAGAAGGCCCTTTGACCAAATCTTGTCTTTAATCCCTGCTTATTTCTTATTAGAATTCTCTTAAACCGCTCTTCCAGTATCCATCTCCCCAAAGAGTGATGCTGTTAATATTTTCCATCCATAATAATCACATTTTATGAAGGAATACTTACTTATTGTCCTTACCCAATTGCCTTGTGATCATAACTTTTACTGTCATGTTCATTTTTAAGCTTTTCTGTGCAGGAATAGAATGCCAGAACTGTGTGAAGACTGGCACACGAAAGGGAATTGTATCTCTAAACCACTACATTTATTTCTGTGGGATTTGAAGTAAATTTTCCTGTACACAGGGTTGCCACCCGGTCGGTATCTCACCAGCCAAGACTGTAATTTAGCACCCCTGCTGGTAATTTCTTTCTACCGGCAATAATAATTGCCAGTATCTTTTTATAAGGACTGTTACTAATTTAAGCCCCGGCCATGGCCCGTCCAGGAACACCCACTTATTGGTGGGGTTTCCATAAACCTCACTCATTTTGAACTACAACAAGCTGATTTTCCTGGCTTTAGGACAATCTTGTCAAATTTGGCATCTGCTAGCTCCGAGATACCACAATGACTTCCTGTAACCACAGATCAAATTTAAGGAAATCTTAGTACAATCTTTGGTGTTCTTTAGGATGTTATAAATAAAGTTGATTGAAGAGAACAATTTAGGCCTCATTTATATGAACAGTCATCGTTTCCCATAGCGACCAACCAAATTGTTGCTCTCTGGTGAAGGGGAACCTATTGGTTGCTATTGAGAGCCCTTATGCTGCACTTTTTCTTTTTCTTATATATATTTTCTTTAATATTGTGCTGCAAACGCTACACATTTCATTAATAATGCAGACCGATCAGATGGACAGCAGCAGCATGGAGAACATCCATGGACGAGGAGCATGTACATACAGTTCTTCTTTATACACACAGGCGCACACATTTTTTAACCATATGCATACTTACAAACAGTTAAATTCACAAAACTGAGACATTTAAGCTCCACCCTGGGAATGCCATGTTTGGCCCAGGTTCATTGGATCGACTTTCCAAAGTTGGGATTGTTGGCCTGTATGTATATGTCCCTATTTATATAGGACAGACTAGTAATCTGAGGGTGTTTGAATCAAAAGTCTCCCAAAATGAATACGGACCCAGGACCCCGTAAAGACCTCAGACAAGCTCTCTTATACAAATACAAACCCACTAAACATATTCAGACCCAGACCCTCTCAGTAAATACAACCCTAGAACAGACCGCCTAAACAAATTCAGATCCAAGACCAGATCCCCTGCATACAGACCCCAGACCAGACTCTCTAAATAAATTCAGACCCCAGGCCAGACTTCATGAATACAGACCCCAGACCAGACTCCCTAAATAAATTCAGACCCCAGGCCAGACCCCCTAAATATAGCCCCCAGACTAGACTCCCTAAATAAATTCAGACCCCAGGTCACACCTCCTGAATACAGACCCCAGACCAGACCCCAGACTATACAGACACCTGACTCACTAAATACAGACCCCAGACCAAACCCCCTAAACACAGACCCCAGAACTAGACTTCCTAAATAAATACAGACCCCAGACCAGACTCCCTAAATACAGACGCCAGAACTAGACTCCCTAAATAAACAAACCTGCATCCAAACGATCCTGAAACCATCGGGACAGTCCTGAATCTCAGCCACTGCCCCGAGGTCTTGGGACAGCTGCATCTCCCCATTTCGAATATATCTGCTTCTGTAATCATTTTGAAGGTAGTAAGGGGGCATCACACTGTGTGCGGGGCACTTAAGATGGCCTCAGTATGTATTGGTGGCACGAATGGGAGTATCCTACTGTGTAGGGGCACTTAAGTGTGCATAATACAATGTAGAGGTCACTTATGGGGCATCGTACTGTGTTTGGGCAGTATGTGGCATCCTCTGTGAGGGGTCATCGTACAGTGTGTGGGACTCCAAGGGATATCGTAAATTGTGGGGGACACTTGGAGGGGGCATCATATTGTTTGTGAAGACACTAATGAGGTATCAAGCCTTTAGGGGGCATAATATGTAGAGGGATCTAAGGGGCATACAGCCTACTATAAGGGGGTATCATGCTTTGTGGGGGGCACTTAGGGGGCATCATTCTGTGTTGGAAGACAATATAGGTAATCTGAGTGGGGCACTAAGAGGACATTACCCTGTTGTGGGGCAGTTAGAGGGCATCAAATTGTGTTGGGAGGAACTAAGAGGACATCATACTGTGTGGGAAGGCACGAAGGGGGCATTACGCTTTGTGAGGGTACTAAGGGAGCATGACTGGAGCACTATGGCACTAAGAGGGCACCTTTACTGTTTAGGGGGATACTAAAGAGGCCTAACTACTGCAAACAGGAACTTAGGGGTAATCGTCACAGTGAAGGGACATGATTACTGTGAGGGGGCACATCATTACTACTTGTGGGGAACAAAGTGGACTGGTTGTTATTGTGCGAGGCAGTGTTTGGGGGGTTGGAGACCTGGCTTAGAGGCTGCAGGATTTATCCCTCATTGCATGCTTTCAAAGTTGAAGGCAGATTGTCGACAGAACGCCTAAATAATTACAGACACCAGACACTCCAGACCTTCACTCCTCCATGTTCCTGAAGTTTTGAGTCCTCTTCAATCGTTGTTTGGGCTGACGCAAGGGAGTGCAGAAGACTGCAGGAACCAGGGGAGGTGAGTATTTTGCTGTACATTTCATCCAGAAGATGTGTCTGCTTGGTCTACCCTTTTTTCGGGAGCTTCCTGGGCATTTCAGGAGAGGCAACAAGCATGATAGACATTATTTGATATTAAATGCTCAGCATAATATACTATATCGGGTTTATCAATTTTATGACTTTCATCTCCTTTGTCAATGGAGCGTATAAAATGTCTTCAGCTCTTGTGGATCCATGGCATCTCGATCTGGGGGCCAGCAATGAAAACGCCACTGTTATGGTAAAGAGCTGCATTCATTTATAATGAACCCATACAGCCTGTTTTACGATTCCATACACAAGCGAGCATCGGCTTTGTTCCGCGTTCATGCTTCTGCCAGCCAGGTGTTATCAAAAACAAGAATAGAGCAGGTTCCCAGATTGTGAAATTGTGAATATGTTATGTTTGTTTACTCTGGCAGATAGGAAATGATTAGACGGAGGTGCCTGATGTTTGCCAAGGCAGCCGCGTTCACCGCTCACATGAGTGGTTCAAGGTGTCAAAAAAGGCTAGCTGGGACAATGTCTACAAAAAATCTAAATGCAGCCACAAATAGGGATATTTTTAAAAGCATCCAAAACTTTAATTGTGAGAGGTTCATACAAGTAGAAATATAAAGGGGTAATAAATGACAGAAAGAAAGCATTTAAACTACAGTATTAAAACAAGAACGTAGCTAAGAAGCACTAAAAAGGTAAAAAATAGCAAACATAAAAAACAGATGAAGGCAGCAAAGCTGGAGGAAGAGAGGCTTATTGCCAAAGAAGTAAAATTTAACCTAAAATGTTCTTCAATCATATAAATGGTAAAAAGTTTAAACCAGAAAGTGTTGGCCCTTTAAGTAGTGATGAGGGAGGAGTTGTAGAGAGAGATGAAGATGAAGCAAATGTATTAAATACTTTTATCTCCACTGAAGTCATAGAGGAAAATAATGTCAGATGAAATGCAGTGTCAAAGTCTCCCCATTAAAAGTGGCCTGTCTAACCCAGGAAGGAGTGCAGCAGCATCTTAAAAAGATTAAAATAGACAAATGACCAGGTCCAGATGGCCCGTATTTTAAGAGAATTAAGTAATGTCATAGGCAGACCTTATATGTGATACATAAGGACTCTGTATTGACAGGGAGTGTTCCACAAGATTGGCACTTAGAAAATGTGGTGCCAATATTCAAAAATGGGGTAAAAAAAAAAGGACCCAGAAAGATTATCAAAATTAGGGTTATTCAGTTTAGAAAAAAGATGATAAGGGGAGATCTAATAACCATGTATAAATAAATCAGGTGTCAGTACAGAGATCTATCCCATCATCTATTTATCCCTAGGACTATGACTGTGACGAGGGGACATCCTCTGCTTCTGGAGGAAAGAAGGTTTGTACATAAACATAGGAGAGGACTCTTTACGGTAAGAGCAGTGAGACTATAGAGCTCTCTGCCTGAGGAGGTGGTGATGGTGAGTTCACTAAAAGAGTTCGAGGGGCCTGGATGTATTTCTGGAATGTAATAATAATACAAGTTATAGTGACTAGAGATGGGTTGTTGATCCAGGGAGTTATTCTGATTGTATCATTGGAGTCGGGAAGGATTTTTTTCATCCATAATGAGTAAAATTGGCTTGATGTTTTTTTTTTTTGCCTTCCTCTGGATCAACTTTGCAGGATAACAAGCTGAACCGGAATGACACATATCTTTTTTAGCCTTACAAACTATGTTACTTGACAGTCATTGATTCATCCCCAGAAATGGCAGATAGAAATAGTCAAAAAATTGGTTGGGAGGAGTTGCATTAACATTCAGGGACGACTCACAGTGAAATGAATCACCAGAATAATTCATAATAATGTCACGACCATGGTAATGGCCGTGACGCATGAACTGCAGGCTGTTGCCTACGGTTTGGTTTGGTTGTTCAACCACAGGTGAGGGCCGCTAGTATGTTGCCCCACTTGTGGTTGCCGCAGGCAACAAGTTGTTATTTTGTATGTCGCAGTATAGCAGCCTGAGCTGGTGCTAGGCAGCTTGCTGCAATGTGCATGCGGTTGCACCTGGCAACCTGTCTTTGTTAGGTGTGTCTTTTGTATGTCTGGTGTGCACAGGGTTTTGGTTATGTGTGCACTTTTCCCTTTAAGTGGCTTCCATCCCTTGCCTGGTGTAGGAAGGGTTAACTCCCTCTTTGTGTGAACACTGGGTGTGTCCGTGCGTGGGTGTGGCTACATGGGCTATTTAGCCTCAGTTGAGAGCAGAGGTCTGAGGGGGTACTCCAGGCATGTTGCTGGAGTCATCCTCCTGGTTTGTATACCATCTGCCAGTGAGGGCCACCCTTGTGGTCATAAACGTTATATGTGATGTTTAGTTGATGTTGCTTTTCTTTCTATGTTTTATGCAGCTATGGATCTGGGTTCCTCTGTGTATATGTGTGTGGTGCTGTGTCCATTTATGTTTGGTGTGGACATCAGCTTGTGTGCACGGGATCCAGTCAGCAAGGCTGTGGCAGGTAGGTTTGGAACTAGTGTAGTTCACCTGCCATATCCATATGTCTGTTTGTGTTCCCCTTTTCCTTGCAGCTTGGCCAGTGAGACTCCTCTTCCTCCGTGCCTGCTCCTTGTTCCAGGGCAATCCTGAGGGCTAGCAGGGATTACAGGTTCCGGTGTATGAGCCCTCCCACCATCAGGGTTGTCTCATTAGGTTAGGAGTCAGGGTCAGATTAGGGACACGATAGGAGGTGACCTGCTCCCTAATTCTGTCATCCTGGCCGAGCAGCCACTAACATCTTCTGGCATCGCACGGCTGAGGGTTTTCCCCCATCCTCAGCCGTGACAAATAATCTGTTTCTAATGCTCCGGGAAAGACATTTTCCTATATGACATGGCTATTACTATAGACCCAGAATAGCTTGCATTGGCAAGTGCAACATGGTTCACTGTTACCATTATCATTTTAATTCCTCCAGCTTTCTGTCTAGAAGAGTTATTCAGTCTGAAAATGTCCATGTTTGAGAACAGAATTCCAGAATGGCAGTGAAGACTGACAATTACAAAGGCTGTACAGTAGGGAAGAGGCCATCAGTTATGTAGTCTGAACCTTGGCACCCCACTGATCAGCTGTTTGAAGGGGCCATGGTGCTCGTACGAGTGCTGCTTTTTACGTCCATCTGTTTACAGGCGTGTAGTCTGCGGGTGCAGGGTGTTGTACCTTGGTCCTATTCACTTGAATGGGACTAAGCTTCAATATACTGCACCGAGGTTGCTAAGTGGGGGACCTGTGTAAACAATGAAGAGGTCACTGCTCTGGTATGAGCATTGTGGCCTCATCAAACAGATGTTTGGTGAAAGTGCCCAAGGATTAGACACCCACTGGTCTGATCTTGATGGTAAGTGATCAATATCTTGAACCCGAAAAGCCCCTTTTAATAGGGAAAGACGCTGCTTACCATACAAGTTCCAGTTTCAAACCTCATTGCCAGAACACAGAGGGTACCCAAAAAAATTTAATTCAGGGAGATATGAGAAGGACCTGTGACATCCGACAGCGGCAAAGGGTCCCTTTAAGAAATATTTGTCATGCCAGTTGCAGTGAATCAATAACGTGACAGAATCCCTTTAAGAAATGGTGTTGGTGGTGGTACCCAAGTGTAGGAATTGCTGAGTGGTATAGGGTGGCCTACAATGTCCCTTACTGTTTTGCATGTGTCACGGTGCTAATACCTGGATTTGCTGGACCCCAGGCGTTGTCTTCCGAAGCAGCAAATAAGTTTTACGTGGGGATGAAGAATAAATTGGGTCCATACCTTGTGATGAAGTTCAATAACAGCTTTACTTGGCCTAAACTTTTCTCCAAATGGGTTACGGACTTTGTCTTGGTTCAGCAGGCTTTAGCGTTAAAACTGTGGCAGGCAAACTCGTCTCTGCTACATCTGTTGCTCTCTAGCTATGCTGTACTAACAGGGTAGCTGTATAACTTCGTTTTCTCTGCATGCTGCAACTTCTCTCTTGGTAGTCTGTCTCTTAAAGGGAACCTGTCATCAACTTTATGCTGACCTCACTGATGGCAGCATAAAATAGTGACAGAAATTCTGATGTTGGTTCTTGGCAACCACTTACTTTTAACTTATAAATGACAGACCCCTGAAAACAACTCACCTATCTCTATATTATTCTGCCGTTAGTATGGGCAGCATAAAGTTGATGACAGGTTCCCTTTAAGTAGTACCAGGGAACTTCCTGGCTTCTGAGGCTCTAGGCTGTGGCCTCCATATCCAGCAGAGCTGAAGGTGCTCTAGCTGGCTTGGGCACACCCAGCCGGGAAGTGGCTCCGCACAACTTCCCTTAGCAGGGGGTAAGCTGTAACTAACTCTAACTAGAACTCCACCCTTCCTGCAGCAAGTGGGATACACCCACCACACCACAGAGGGGTGGTTAGAATGGAAAAGAAGGTTCCACTCTATGTAAATGTAGCTCTGCCATGTTTGCTGCCACCTACTGGTGAACCAGGAACATTACATGATAACATAAAGCTCTGAGACGTCTCTAGACTTTCCATCCCTTTGGGCAGATATTCATTTTGCTTTCCTAGCTTTGCATCTAAATCAGGATACTTGTTGGCACTTCCCTGGCATCTGCTGCACATGTTTAGTCAACCCACACCTGGGTTGAGAGAACCTTCATATTCATAATCACACCAATATCTTCATCACAGGGAAAAAAGGTTGGGGTGGTCTTGCAGGGGTATAGTTAGAAGGGAGCAGGGCAGGTTTGTGCTGTAGTTGCTGGGTCAAAGATAAGGGTGACAAGGGCTAGAGAACCAACAAGGGCAAACATTAGGTTGTTCTGCCCTGGGATGGTGGGTTGCAGAGTTGTATCTAGGAAGAGCTGGAGGGGCAGGCACCATGGATGCTGAATGATGGAAAGGGGCACCAACAGGGATTAAGAAAGCAAAACTGAATCCTTGCTCTAGGTGAAGGAAACACTGGCTATGCCTGGTGAGGTGTGCTGGTATTAACCAGCAGCAGGGTAACCCATCTTGATTTTTTTGCATTATGAAAGCCCTTTGATCCAGGAAAAAAAGTTTTAGAGTTGAGGTTGTATTTGCTTCAACTCAACGAGGAACAAGTGACCCATCATCCCTCCTGGTGGAGCCTAGAACTAGTCCTCTTCTGCAGCTTCATGGTGACACGACACCTCATTACTATGAGACACAGTGAAGAATGAATCAGAGGAACATTCATCCTGATGCCCCTAGGGAATCCTGTATTACATTGCTGTTGCCTATGGAGAGATCAATACATGTAAAACGGTGATTCAGAGGACGAACATCAAGAGAACGAGTGTGTGATGTTACTGCGGACTGACACAGAAGCCACGAGGAGATGAAAGACTTGTGAGGAGAAGATGTCAAAGAGAAGAAACCTCAGATAATCCATTGATTGATAGAAGTCCATGGTGCTGCAGACAGAGAATTAATCGTTTGATGTCACTGACACAAAGACCCATTTAAGAAAAATGTCCACGTGCTTTGGGTTTCACAGCCTGAAACGCTTTTTATTTTTTATCTTTTTGTAGGAAGGTAATTTTAGCGAACAATAAGCTTTAACCCCCCCGATTTATATTCATCACTGTATAGTGAGGTGTTCTGCAACTTTCCAATGCTGTTAGTTCCATTTTCAAGATCTGTGCTTGCTGCTAGTGAATAGGAACATATTTATTTACTGCCAGAGGCTAAATTTGCAATACATTTTTTTTTCCTGTTTCTGCCAGCTCTCTGCTCTCCCCCTCCCTTCTCTGTGTTCGAGATACATGTGTCAGATACAGTGGATATAAAAAGTCTACACACCCCTGTTAAAATGTCAGGTTTCTGTGCTGTAAAAAAATTAGACAAAGATAAATCATTTCAGAAATTTTTCCACCTTTAATGTCACCGATAAACTGTACAACTCAATTGAAAAACAAAATGAAATCTTTTAGGTGGAGGAAAGAAAACAAAAAAATAAATAAATAATGTGGTTGCATAAGTGTGCATACCCTCTTATAACTGGGGATGTAGCTGTGTTCAGAATTAAGCAATCACATCCACAATCCTGTTAGATCAGAGTCAGCATACACCTGCCATCATGTAAAGTGCCTCTGATTAACCCCAAATAAAGTTCAGCTGCTCTAGTTGGTCTTTCCTGAAATTTTCTAAGTCGCATCCCACAGCAGAAGCCGTGGTCCACAGAGAGCTTCCAAAGCATCAGAGGGATCTCATTGTTAGAAGGTATCAGTCAGAAGAAGGGGACAGAAGAATCTCCAAGGCATTAGATCTACCATGGAACACAATGAAGTCATCATTAAGTGGAGAAAATATGGTACAAAAGTGACATTACCAAGAACTGGACGTACCTTCAAAACTGATGAAAAGACGAGAAGAAAACTGGTCTGGGAGGCGACCAAGAGGCCTACAGCAACATTAAAGGAGCTGCAGGCATATCTGGCAAGTCCTGGCTGTGTGGTCCATGTGACAACAATCTCCCGTATTCTTCATATGTCTGGGCTATGGGGTAGAGTGGCAAGACGAAAGCCCTTTCTTACGAAGAAAAACATTCAAGCCAGGCTACATTTTGCAAAAACACATCTGAAGTCTCCCAAAAGCATGTGGGAAAAGGTGTTATGGTCTGATGAAACCAAGGTTGGACTTTTTGGCCATAATTCCAAAAGATATGTTTGGCCCAAAAACAACACTGCACATCACCAGAAGAACCCCATCCCCACAGTGAAGCATGGTGGTGGCAGCATCATGCCAAGGGGCTGTTCTTCTTCAGCTGGAACTGGGGCCTGAGTTAAGCTAGAGGGAATTATGAACATTTCCAAATACCAGTCAATATTGGCACAAAACCTTCAGGCTTCTGCTAGAAAGCTGAACATGAAGAGGAACTTCATCTTTCAGCATGACACCGACCCAAAGCATACATCCAAATCAACAAAGGAATGGCTTCACCAGAAGAAGATTACAGTTTTGGAATGGACAGCCAGAGCCCAGACCTGAATCCGATTGAAAATCTGTGGGGTGATCTGAAGAGGGCTGTGCCCAGGAGATGCCCTCACAATCTGACAGATTTGGAGTGTTTTTGCAAAGAAGAGTGGGTCAATCTTGCCAAGTCAAAATGTGCCATGCTGATGTCCAGATATGTTTCCTCACAATAGTCTTGCCCATATATGTGTCCCCTCCAAGGCCGACGTCAGCACCCGGCATACCCGGGCAAATGCGGGGGCCCACAGCACAGCTGCCAGAGGCCCGAAGCAATGAGCACTAACATCAATACAGATGGAAGAGCTCATTGCTGGAACGCTGGGAGCTGCGCTCCTGTCCCATGCGGCTCAGCTCCCCGCGCTCGTCCCATCCCTCATGCCGGAGGTGCACAGAATGGTGAAACAGGAAGACCTCTCCCTGCTCCACCATTCGGGCTGCAGGCACAGACCACGCTGCCAGCATGTTTGGGCTGAGCCTGAAGATGCGTAATCTGCATAAGCTCCACCCACACAGTGCTGCAGAGCGATCTGTGCCTGCAGGGAAGAGAGGACTGTGAGCTTCAGGAACGGGGCAGGGTGAGTAGCTACTGTGTGTTTTTGTTTTTAATACAGAGGGGTCACAGAGGACGTTATTACTATGGAGAGGGCACAGAAGGCTTTATTACTATGGAGAGGGCACAGAGGACATTTCTACTTTGGAGGGGGCACAGAAGGCATTACTACTCTGGAGGAGGAACAGAGGGCATTAGTAATGTGAAGGGGGCACAGTGGACATTATTACTGTGAAGGGGGCACAATGGGGATTATTACTGTGAAGGGGGCACAATGGGGATTATTACTGTGAAGGGGGCGCAAAGGGGATTATTACTATGAAGGGGGCAAAGATAGGGCAATACAACTGTGAAAGGGGCACAGAGAGGGCATAACTACTGTGACAGGGCACAATGTGGGCATAACTACTGTGTGGGGGCAACTTCTGTACAAAACTACTGTGAAGGTTGTACAATGAGGGCAATACTACTGTGAGGGGGTACAATTGTTTTTTAAAGTATTGGGGGGGGGGGGTGCCAGAGAAAGGACCCGCCCCGGGTTCTAAACACCGTAGGCACGCCACTAAAGCAGGGAACTATTTGCTCCCCGCTCCACCATTGAACCGCCAGCGCTCCACAGCAGCAGCACAATGTCCTCACACATGGTCCTGCTGCTGATCTGTGGAGGAGGAGGAGCGGGGCAGGCCGGGAATCACCTCTGCTCCTCCTACACAGCAGCGCCATGTGGCACAGTATCCTGCTGATGGGGAGCGCAGATCATGGCAGGGGCCAGGTGACTGAGGCCAGGAGGATCTATTGTTTTAGTTTATTTCACTTCCTTTGAAGGGGGCACATCTGGGCATAACCACTGTGAAGGGGGCACTGGGCACATAGGGCACATATCTGTGAGTAGACCTGAGGGACTGAAACACTGGGTAGAAAATAACAGTAGGCACATAAGGACTGATTCCCATATATCCGCTCTGTGTAAGGTATTTAATCTATAATACATGCAGTTTCCTTGCTGTAAGCGCCGTGCAAAATGCCACAAGGGGCCCACTGAGACTTTATCGCCCAAGGGCCCACATGAACCTGGAGCCGACCCTGGCCCCCTCACAGTAGTTTTGCCCAGATATGTGCCCCCTCGCAGTAATATGCACAGTTGTGCCCCCTCACAGTATTATGCCCACTTGCCCAGGTTTATGCTCCCTTCACAGGAAGTAAAAAAAAAAACGTACTCTACCTACTCACCTGGTTCCTCCGATGATCTCCCCAGCAGCAGCCTACCCGGAGCTGCTGGTCTGTGTAGGAGGAGGAGCACCGCTGACTGCCGGCCTTCCCGCCCCCTGCACAGACCAGCAGTGTGACCGACAGGGGGAGGAATGATGAAGCTGGGAGCAGGGGGTAGCTCCCTCATCATTACAGGCAGAGGTTAGCATTAATGTACAAGTGGCCCTCATTCTGGAGAATTCAAGATGTCCTTGTCACTAGTTGCTTTCAGTTTGGAAAGAATATATCGTTGTTGGAATAGAAATCAGATCTCCTTTCACTGACTTTCTACTAAGCTCCTGAGACATATGCATTTGGACTTGTCTTGTCAGTCTAAGCAGAACTGCAGTGTAAAGCATGTGAAGACAGGAAAGAAGAAACATACTGAATCTATGACATCATCAGAAATAAAACTATCGGTGGGTTTCTGACTCTAATGGACACTAGACCTAAGCTGAAGTCCCTGATTACAACTTTGCGCCAATGATCCAGAACTAAACGCAACCAGATCTGAAGATAATAAATGTCGAAACTGCATAACCCAAAGGTAGGGACATATATAAATATTAAGACCACCGCATCTTCTTAAAGGGACACCGTGTACACAGAGCATGCATTATGCATTGTCCCAGCCACATGATTGTCAGTGTTCGAGTCCGGCCACCGAAGGACAGTGGCCGACATGACAATAGGCCCCAGACAGAAGAAGACCCGCAGAGTCTCTACTACAGTTAACATGGATCTGCATATTTTAGACATATTGGTTGTACCCCAACCTAATCCCAGATTCCATTCCTTCCTATAAGTTCCCGAGACTTAAAGGGAACCTGTCACCAGGATTTTGTGTGTAGAGCTGAGGACATGGGTTGCTAGATGACCGCTAGCACATCCGCAATACCCAGTCCCCATAGCTCTGTGTGCTTTTATTGTGTAAAAAAACCTGATTTGATACATATGCAAATTAACCTGAGATGAGTCCTGTCCGTGAGATGAGTCAGGGTCCGGACTCATCTCAGGTTAATTTGCATATGGATCAAATCAAGATTTTTACACAATAAAAGCACACAGAGCTATGGGGACTGGGTATTGGGGATGTGCTAGCGGCCATCTAGCAACCCATGTCCTCAGCTCTATACACAAAATCCAGGTAACAGGCTCCTTTTAATGTATTTTTATATCAAGTGAATCACATTTTGGGTCTATCACCTTTGTAACATCTCATGATAAAAAGCTTTCACGTAGTGAGGAACAGATCAGCAGCGAAAGGCTTAAGAAAGCGATTAGTGCATGTAATTGTGGCGGGATTCTCACTTATCGGCTCCTTTCAGGCCGGGTATTATGTTACCAGCGACTCTGCAAACGGGTGACGTGGAAGCTTTACGCTCTGCAGGAAACTAAGTAGAATTTATGATCTACAGAAAAAGACTAGCGAGAGGATAAAAAACCGTCAGAAAGAGCAGTGCCGAGGAGTCGGGACAATAGGGCTGTCCAGGAATTTGTGCCCTTAATTTTTCTAATTCTGTTCCATTGTCAGTGGTATATGTAAGGGGAGACCGGCTGGAATGTCGCAGGCACTATTGAACAGGAAGAGGGCTCTTACTCCTCCCGCTGAGGCACAGCACACTTAATACTTACTGTGACCTTAATTGGGAAATTCTGCTTTGTGGTTACTATCACTTTAAGTGACACCCGGTGCTTAGTGGTTACTCTCCCTTTAAGAGGTACACAATGCTTAGTGGTTACTCTCCTTTTAAGGGGTACACAATGCTCAGTGGTTACTCTCCCTGTAAGGGGTACACATTGCTTACTGGTTACTCTCCCTTTGAGAGGTACACAATGCTTGGTGGTTACTCTCTTTTTTAAGGGGTACACAATGCTTACTGGTTACTCTCCCTTTAAGGGGTAACTTATGCTTAGTGGTTACTCTCCCTTTCAGGGGTACACAATGCTTACTGGTTACTCTCCCTTTAAGAGGTACACAATGCTTAGTGGTTACTCTCCCTATAAGGGGTACACAATGCTTAGTGGTCATTCTCCCTATAAGGGCTAGGCAATGCTTATTGGTTACTCCCCCTTTAAGGGGTACATTATGCTTAGTGGTTACTCTCCCTTTTAAGGGTAAATTATGCTTAGTGGTTACTCTCCCTTTAAGGGGTACACAATGCTTACTGGTTACTCTCCCTTTTAAGGGTAAATTATGCTTAGTGGTTACTCTCCCTAAGGGGTACACAATGCTTACTGGTTACTCTCCCTGTAAGAGGTACACAATGCTTAGTAGTTACTCTCCCTATAAAGGGTACACAATGCTTAGTGGTCATTCTCTTTTTAAGGGGTACACAATGCTTAGTGGTTATTCTCTCTTTAAGGGGTACATTATGCTTTTTTTTTTTTTTTTTTTTTTTTTTTTTGCTTTCAAAAAAATTTTATTGGGAAAACTACAAAACATTTGCAATAAAAAGTTTTTACAATCTCTCAATTCTTAGTGACCCAACTAATTATATATAAATATAAATATATTCAACTCGTCTTTTCATAACATTTAGAAAAACCCTCCCCTCCCTCCCCCCCGATTTGTGGTGCGTCAAAGTAGGACCCCTATATATAAAACAACTTGACCTCAGCTAATCAGACCTCCAACCACCCCATATCCTACTCCATTGGTATTCAATTTCTCTCCGTCTATATATAATTTTCTCGTAGTTCTTTACCTTATCAATTAAATTTATCCATGTATTTATGTCTGGAGTGGATCGGGCAAACCAGGTCCGACTGATCAAAACTCTAGCCAACATCAGTATTCTACTCAGGAAGATCTTTTGATACTTGTGATTTTTTAGTTTGGAAAGATCATTAAGAACAAATACTTGTGGTTCAAAAGGAATTCGAATTTTTAGTTTATACATAATACAATTATTGATACTATTCCAGTAATTTATAAGTTCTGGACAGGTCCATATCATATGGAGAAAGTCCGCTCCTACAGTGTCACATTTAGGGCAGTTAGACGTGTCTCTTAACCCGCATTTATTCATCCATAGGGGAGTGATATATAATCTGTGGCAAATATAGAATTGTATTAGAACATGGTTAAAGTTCTGGGATAATAAAGATAAATTCCCAAAAATATTCTCCCACCCTTCTATTTGTAAATTCGGACAATCCACATCCCACGCTTTTTGTCCTGGTGAGTGTATATCACTAAACCGTACCTTAAGTAATAACTTATATATATATGAAATTTTTATTCTAGAAAGTGTGCCCCCTACCCAATCATTCAGAAAAGATGAATTATCTATATCCAACAACCGCTTATCATCCAAACTAGATAATACAGATCGCAATTGAAAATACCTAAACCATGAAAGGTTTTCTATATTATGTGTCATTTCTATAAAGGGTTTAATTTCTCTATCTTTAACTACCTGTGAAATATATAAAATTTTATTCTTCTGCCAAAATGTGTCAGCTGCAATTTCATCCAGCCTTTGTAAATATAAATTGTGCCAAAGAGGCGTAAATGTAAGTGAACCCTTAACCTTCAACCATGTCCTAGTTGTAGCCCACACCTTGAGGAGTAGTTTTATAGTCTCTTTATAGCCTTGCTCGTAACTCTTCAATAGGCCGGATTCCAACAAGGTAAAAATATTATTGTGAGCGTGACTAGTTACCAACTTCCCCAGTAGTGCGCTGTTCTCTGATTCATAGCACATCAATAACTGGGCTGCAATAAAATACCCCTTAAAGTAGGGGAGATTTAAACCCCCGCACTCCACTGATTTATACAAATATTCCAACTTAATTCGCACTCGCTTTCTTCCCCATATTAAATCATTAATTATTCTTTCCATAAGTTTAAAATGTTTGTCTTGTATCCAAATAGGTGTATTCCTGAGCACATAAAGAAATTGTGGTAATATCACCATTTTAACTAGTGAAACTCGATCAGCTCTAGATAGGGGAAGTTTCAGCCAGATCCCTATTTTAGCTCTAATCTTTACCATTATGGGGATCAGATTAAGTTCTAAAAAATTTTCGCCCCGAGGCGATATAGTCAAACCCAAGTATTGAAAAGTATCAACAATATCCAACTGTGTAACAGGAACCTCTTTCTGTGGCAGGGGGTCTATTGGGAGCAGACTGGTCTTGGCCCAGTTTATAAGAAGACCAGACACCTCACCAAATACTTTAACCATTTGAATAACCCTAGGGAGAGTAGTTTCCGTATGGTCTATAAAAAACAGAACATCATCTGCATATAATGAGATACGGTCTTGTATTCCTAGCGTACCAAATCCTTTAACCTGATCGTCCTGCCTGATGGCCATCGCAAGGGGTTCGATATACATATCGAATAATAAGGGAGATAGTGGGCAACCCTGACGGGTGCCTCTGTTTAAATCGATACTACTACTCAGAATTCCATTAAGACTCAATTTAGCCCTTGGGGATCTATACAATAACTTAAGAGTGCGTATAAACCTTTCTCCAAAGCCCATCCTAGCAAGAACCTTCCAGAGGAAACGCCACTCCACCCTGTCAAAGGCCTTAGAGGCATCCAGTGACAGGATGGAGCGGGCGGTCCCCCCAGGGGCCTGGATATTAGAAAAGAGCCGCTGTAAATTATGATGTGTACCCTTGTTTTGAATAAAACCGCTCTGATCTGGATGGACAATGGAGGAGATGACCCTAGAAAGCCTTGTAGCAAGGACCCTCGCAAAAAGCTTTACATCTGCATTGAGCAGTGAAATTGGTCTATAAGATTCTAAATCTAAAGGGTCCTTGCCTTTTTTTGGAATTAGTATTATTGTGGCCTCCATCATTGAATCCGGCAGCATCCCATCCTCCATTGATTCAGCAAAGACCTCCAATAATCTAGGAATAGAGTTGAGCGAACACCTGGATGTTCGGGTTCGAGAAGTTCGGCCGAACATCCCGGAAATGTTCGGGTTCGGGATCCGAACCCGATCCGAACTTCGTCCCGAACCCGAACCCCATTGAAGTCAATGGGGACCCGAACTTTTCGGCACTAAAAAGGCTGTAAAACAGCCCAGGAAAGAGCTAGAGGGCTGCAAAAGGCAGCAACATGTAGGTAAATCCCCTGCAAACAAATGTGGATAGGGAAATGAATTAAAATAAAAATTAAATAAATAAAAATTAACCAAAATCAATTGGAGAGAGGTTCCATAGCAGAGAATCTGGCTTCCCGTCACCCACCACTGGAACAGTCCATTCTCAGATATTTAGGCCCCGGCACCCAGGCAGAGGAGAGAGGTCCCGTAACAGAGAATCTGTCTTCATGTCAGCAGAGAATTAGTCTGCATGTCATAGCAGAGAATGAGGCTTCACGTCAGCCACCACTGCAACAGTCCATTGGCATATATTTAGGCCCAGCACCCAGGCAGAGGAGGGAGGTCCCGTAACAGAGAATCTGTCTTCATGTCAGCAGAGAATTAGTCTGCATGTCATAGCAGAGAATGAGGCTTCACGTCAGCCACCACTGCAACAGTCCATTGGCATATATTTAGGCCCAGCACACACACAGGCAGAGGAGAGAGGTCCCGTAACAGAGAATCTGGCTTCATGTCAGCAGAGAATCAGTCTGCATGTCATAGCAGAGAATCAGGCTTCACGTCAGCCACCACTGCAACAGTCCATTGTCATAAATTTAGGCCCAGCACCCAGGCAGAGGAGAGAGGTCCCGTAACAGACAATCTGGCTTCATGTCAGCAGAGAATTAGTCTGCATGTCATAGCAGAGAATGAGGCTTCACGTCACCCACCACTGCAACAGTCCATTGGCATATATTTAGGCCTAGCACACAGGCAGAGGAGAGAGGTCCCGTAACAGACAATCTGGCTTCATGTCAGCAGAGAATCAGTCTGCATGTCATAGCAGAGAATGAGGCTTCACGTCACCCACCACTGCAACAGTCCATTGGCATATATTTAGGCCTAGCACACAGGCAGAGCAGAGAGGTCCCGTAACAGACAATCTGGCTTCATGACAGCAGAGAATCAGTCTGCATGTCATAGCAGAGAATGAGGCTTCACGTCACCCACCACTGCAACAGTCCATTGGCATATATTTAGGCCTAGCACACAGGCAGAGCAGAGAGGTCCCGTAACAGACGATCTGGCTTCATGTCAGCAGAGAATCAGTCTGCATGTCATAGCAGAGAATGAGGCTTCACGTCAGCCACCACTGCAACAGTCCATTGGCATATATTTAGGCCTAGCACACAGGCAGAGGAGAGAGGTCCCGTAACAGACAATCTGGCTTCATGTCAGCAGAGAATCAGTCTGCATGTCATAGCAGAGAATGAGGCTTCACGTCAGCCACCACTGCAACAGTCCATTGGCATATATTTAGGCCCAGCACCCAGGCAGAGGAGGGAGGTCCCGTAACAGACAATCTGGCTTCATGTCAGCAGAGAATCAGTCTGCATGTCATAGCAGAGAATGAGGCTTCACGTCACCCACCACTGCAACAGTCCATTGGCATATATTTAGGCCCAGCACCCAGGCAGAGGAGGGAGGTCCCGTAACAGAGAATCTGTCTTCATGTCAGCAGAGAATTAGTCTGCATGTCATAGCAGAGAATGAGGCTTCACGTCAGCCACCACTGCAACAGTCCATTGGCATATATTTAGGCCCAGCACCCAGGCAGAGGAGGGAGGTCCCGTAACAGAGAATCTGTCTTCATGTCAGCAGAGAATTAGTCTGCATGTCATAGCAGAGAATGAGGCTTCACGTCAGCCACCACTGCAACAGTCCATTGGCATATATTTAGGCCCAGCACACACACAGGCAGAGGAGAGAGGTCCCGTAACAGACAATCTGGCTTCATGTCAGCAGAGAATTAGTCTGCATGTCATAGCAGAGAATGAGGCTTCACGTCAGCCACCACTGCAACAGTCCATTGGCATATATTTAGGCCCAGCACACACACAGGCAGAGGAGAGAGGTCCCGTAACAGAGAATCTGTCTTCATGTCAGCAGAGAATTAGTCTGCATGTCATAGCAGAGAATGAGGCTTCACGTCAGCCACCACTGCAACAGTCCATTGGCATATATTTAGGCCCAGCACACACACAGGCAGAGGAGAGAGGTCCCGTAACAGAGAATCTGGCTTCATGTCAGCAGAGAATTAGTCTGCATGTCATAGCAGAGAATGAGGCTTCACGTCACCCACCACTGCAACAGTCCATTGGCATATATTTAGGCCCAGCACCCAGGCAGAGGAGGGAGGTCCCGTAACAGAGAATCTGTCTTCATGTCAGCAGAGAATTAGTCTGCATGTCATAGCAGAGAATGAGGCTTCACGTCAGCCACCACTGCAACAGTCCATTGGCATATATTTAGGCCCAGCACCCAGGCAGAGGAGGGAGGTCCCGTAACAGAGAATCTGTCTTCATGTCAGCAGAGAATTAGTCTGCATGTCATAGCAGAGAATGAGGCTTCACGTCACCCACCACTGCAACAGTCCATTGGCATATATTTAGGCCTAGCACACAGGCAGAGGAGAGGTTCATTCAACTTTGGGTAGCCTCGCAATATAATGGTAAAATGAAAATAAAAATAGGATTGAATGAGGAAGTGCCCTGGAGTACAATAATATATGGTTAAGGGGAGGTAGTTAATGTCTAATCTGCACAAGGGATGGACAGGTCCTGTGGGATCCATGCCTGGTTCATTTTTATGAACGTCAGCTTGTCCACATTGGCTGTAGACAGGCGGCTGCGTTTGTCTGTAATGACGCCCCCTGCCGTGCTGAATACACGTTCAGACAAAACGCTGGCTGCCGGGCAGGCCAGCACCTCCAAGGCATAAAAGGCTAGCTCTGGCCACGTGGACAATTTAGAGACCCAGAAGTTGAATGGGGCCGAACCATCAGTCAGTACGTGGAGGGGTGTGCACACGTACTGTTCCACCATGTTAGTGAAATGTTGCCTCCTGCTAACACGTTGCGTATCAGGTGGTGGTGCAGTTAGCTGTGGCGTGTTGACAAAAGTTTTCCACATCTCTGCCATGCTAACCCTGCCCTCAGAGGAGCTGGCCGTGACACAGCTGCCTTGGCGACCTCTTGCTCCTCCTCTGCCTTGGCCTTGGGCTTCCACTTGTTCCCCTGTGACATTTGGGAATGCTCTCAGTAGCGCGTCTACCAACGTGCGCTTGTACTCGCGCATCTTCCTATCACGCTCCAGTGCAGGAAGTAAGGTGGGCACATTGTCTTTGTAGCGTGGATCCAGCAGGGTGGCAACCCAGTAGTCCGCACAGGTTAAAATGTGGGCAACTCTGCTGTCGTTGCGCAGGCACTGCAGCATGTAGTCGCTCATGTGTGCCAGGCTGCCCAGGGGTAAGGACAAGCTGTCCTCTGTGGGAGGCGTATCGTCATCGTCCTGCCTTTCCCCCCAGCCACGCACCAGTGATGGACCCGAGCTGCGTTGGGTGCCACCCCGCTGTGACCATGCTTCATCCTCATCCTCCTCCACCTCCTCCTCATCCTCGTCCTCCTCGTCCTCCAGTAGTGGGCCCTGGCTGGCCACATTTGTACCTGGCCTCTGCTGTTGCCAAAAACCTCCCTCTGAGTCACTTCGAAGAGACTGGCCTGAAAGTGCTAAAAATGACCCCTCTTCCTCCTCCTCCTCCTCCTCCTGGGCCACCTCCTCTTCCATCATCGCCCTAAGTGTTTTCTCAAGGAGACATAGAAGTGGTATTGTAACGCTGATAACGGTGTCATCGCCACTGGCCATGTTGGTGGAGTACTCGAAACAGCGCAACAGGGCACACAGGTCTCGCATGGAGGCCCAGTCATTGGTGGTGAAGTGGTGCTGTTCTGTAGTGCGACTGACCCGTGCGTGCTGCAGCTGAAACTCCACTATGGCCTGCTGCTGCTCGCACAGTCTGTCCAGCATGTGCAAGGTGGAGTTCCACCTGGTGGGCACGTCGCATATGAGGCGGTGAGCGGGAAGGCCGAAGTTACGCTGTAGCGCAGACAGGCGAGCAGCAGCAGGATGTGAACGCCGGAAGCGCGAACAGACGGCCCGCACTTTATGCAGCAGCTCTGACATGTCGGGGTAGTTGTGAATGAACTTCTGCACCACCAAATTCAGCACATGCGCCAAGCAAGGGATGTGCGTCAAATTGGCTAGTCCCAGAGCTGCAACGAGATTTCGCCCATTATCACACACCACCAGGCCGGGCTTGAGGCTCACCGGCAGCAACCACTCGTCGGTCTGTTGTTCTATACCCCGCCACAACTCCTGTGCGGTGTGGGGCCTGTCCCCCAAACATATGAGTTTCAGAATGGCCTGCTGACGTTTACCCCGGGCTGTGCTGAAGTTGGTGGTGAAGGTGTGTGGCTGACTGGATGAGCAGGTGGAAGAAGAGGAGGAGGAAGCCGAGAAGGAGGAGGTGGCAACAGGAGGCAAAGAATGTTGCCCTGCGATCCTTGGCGGCGGAAGGACGTGCGCCAAACAGCTCTCCGCCTGGGGCCCAGCTGCCACTACATTTACCCAGTGTGCAGTTAGGGAGATATAGCGTCCCTGGCCGTGCTTACTGGTCCACGTATCTGTGGTTAGGTGGACCTTGCCACAGATGGCGTTGCGCAGTGCACACTTGATTTTATCGGATACTTGGTTGTGCAGGGAAGGCACGGCTCTCTTGGAGAAGTAGTGCCGGCTGGGAACAACATACTGTGGGACAGCAAGCGACATGAGCTGTTTGAAGCTGTCTGTGTCCACCAGCCTAAATGACAGCATTTCATAGGCCAGTAGTTTAGAAATGCTGGCATTCAGGGCCAGGGATCGAGGGTGGCTAGGTGGGAATTTACGCTTTCTATCAAATGTTTGTGAGATGGAGAGCTGAACGCTGGCGTGTGACATGGTTGAGACGCTTGGTGACGGAGGTGGTGGTGGTGGTGTTGGTGGTACATCCCCTGTTTGCTGGGCGGCAGGTGCCAACGTTCCTCCAGAGGCGGAGGAAGAGGCCGAGGCGGCAGCAGCAGAATAGGCCGAGGCGGCAGCAGCAGAAGAGGTAGCAGGGGGAGCCTGAGTGACTTCCTTGGTTTTAAGGTGTTTACTCCACTGCAGTTCATGCTTTGCATGCAGGTGCCTGGTCATGCAGGTTGTGCTCAGGTTCAGAACGTTAATGCCTCGCTTCAGGCTCTGATGGCACAGCGTGCAAACCACTCGGGTCTTGTCGTCAGCACATTGTTTGAAGAAGTGCCATGCCAGGGAACTCCTTGAAGCTGCCTTTGGGGTGCTCGGTCCCAGATGGCGGCGGTCAGTAGCAGGCGGAGTCTCTTGGCGGCGGGTGTTCTGCTTTTGCCCACTGCTCCCTCTTTTGCTACGCTGTTGGCTCGGTCTCACCACTGCCTCTTCCTCCGAACTGTGAAAGTCAGTGGCACGACCTTCATTCCATGTGGGGTCTAGGACCTCATCGTCCCCTGCATCGTCTTCCACCCAGTCTTGATCCCTGACCTCCTGTTCAGTCTGCACACTGCAGAAAGACGCAGCAGTTGGCACCTGTGTTTCGTCATCATCAGAGACATGCTGAGGTGGTATTCCCATGTCCTCATCATCAGGAAACATAAGTGGTTGTGCGTCAGTGCATTCTATGTCTTTCACCGCTGGGGAAGGGCTAGGTGGATGCCCTTGGGAAACCCTGCCAGCGGAGTCTTCAAACAGCATAAGAGACTGCTGCATAACTTGAGGCTGAGACAGTTTCCCTGGTATGCATGGGGGTGATGTGACAGACTGATGGGGTTGGTTTTCAGGCGCCATCTGTGCGCTTTCTGCAGAAGACTGGGTGGGAGATAATGTGAACGTGCTGGATCCACTGTCGGCCACCCAATTGACTAATGCCTGTACCTGCTCAGGCCTTACCATCCTTAGAACGGCATTGGGCCCCACCATATATCGCTGTAAATTCTGGCGGCTACTGGGACCTGAGGTAGTTGGTACACTAGGACGTGTGGATGTGGCAGAACGGCCACGTCCTCTCCCAGCACCAGAGGGTCCACTAACACCACCACGACCATGTCCACGTCCGCGTCCCTTACTAGATGTTTTTCTCATTGTTATGGTTCACCACAACAACAAATATATTATTTGGCCCAATGTATTGTATTCAAATTCAGCGGGATATAAATTTGAGGCCTAGTATTTAGGCGCTGGGTGACCGGTATGGATTTAGTGACAGAATTAGACTTGGAAATGCACAGAAGCGTGTGTGTGAAGTTATTCTGAATGACCCTATGTGCACCTTCAATATGATCTACCCTTTTAGGGATAGATTTCAAATAGCTCTGATATAGCAGAAACGACTAAATTATGAAATTGCTAAATTGGGAATTGTATTTCAACCCAGAACAAAAAATGTGCTTTGACGGACACTAAATAACTTTCCCAGCCACAACAGGACAGCGGTAACGAGAGATTTAGCGGGATATAAATTTGAGGCCTAGTATTTAGGCGCTGGGTGACAGGTATGGGTTTAGTGACAGAATTAGATTTGGAAATGCACAGTAGCGGGTGTGTGAAGTTATTCTGAATGACCCTATGTGCACCTTGAATATTATATACCCTTTTAGGGATAGATTTCAAATAGCTCTGATATAGCAGAAACCACTAAATTATTAAATTGCTAAATTGGGAATTGTATTTCAACCCAGAACAAGAAATGTGCTTGAACGGACACTAAATAACTCGCCCAGCTACAGCACTAGGGACAGATTTAGCGGGATATAAATTTGAGGCCTAGTATTTAGGCGCTGGGTGACAGGTATGGGTTTAGTGCCAGAATTAGACTTGGAAATACACAGTAGCGGGTGTGTGTGAAGTTATTCTGAATGACCCAATGTGCACCTTGAATATTATATACCCTTTTAGGGACAGATTTCAAATAGCTCTGATATAGCAGAAACCACTAAATTATGAAATTGCTAAATTGGGAATTGTATTTCAACCCAGAACAAGAAATGTGCTTGAACGGACACTAAATAACTCGCCCAGCTACAGCACTAAGGACAGATTTAGCGGGATATAAATTTGAGGCCTAGTATTTAGGCGCTGGGTGACAGGTATGGGTTTAGTGCCAGAATTAGACTTGGAAATACACAGTAGCGGGTGTGTGTGAAGTTATTCTGAATGACCCAATGTGCACCTTGAATATTATATACCCTTTTAGGGATAGATTTCAAATAGCTCTGATATAGCAGAAACCACTAAATTATGAAATTGCTAAATTGGGAATTGTATTTCAACCCAGAACAAGAAATGTGCTTGAACGGACACTAAATAACTCGCCCAGCTACAGCACTAAGGACAGATTTAGCGGGATATAAATTTGAGGCCTAGTATTTAGGCGCTGGGTGACAGGTATGGGTTTAGTGCCAGAATTAGACTTGGAAATACACAGTAGCGGGTGTGTGTGAAGTTATTCTGAATGACCCAATGTGCACCTTGAATATTATATACCCTTTTAGGGATAGATTTCAAATAGCTCTGATATAGCAGAAACCACTAAATTATGAAATTGCTAAATTGGGAATTGTATTTCAACCCAGAACAAGAAATGTGCTTGAACGGACACTAAATAACTCGCCCAGCTACAGCACTAGGGACAGATTTAGCGGGATATAAATTTGAGGCCTAGTATTTAGGCGCTGGGTGACAGGTATGGGTTTAGTGCCAGAATTAGACTTGGAAATACACAGTAGCGGGTGTGTGTGAAGTTATTCTGAATGACCCAATGTGCACCTTGAATATTATATACCCTTTTAGGGATAGATTTCAAATAGCTCTGATATAGCAGAAACCACTAAATTATGAAATTGCTAAATTGGGAATTGTATTTCAACCCAGAACAAGAAATGTGCTTGAACGGACACTAAATAACTCGCCCAGCTACAGCACTAAGGACAGATTTAGCGGGATATAAATTTGAGGCCTAGTATTTAGGCGCTGGGTGACAGGTATGGGTTTAGTGCCAGAATTAGACTTGGAAATACACAGTAGCGGGTGTGTGTGAAGTTATTCTGAATGACCCAATGTGCACCTTGAATATTATATACCCTTTTAGGGATAGATTTCAAATAGCTCTGATATAGCAGAAACCACTAAATTATGAAATTGCTAAATTGGGAATTGTATTTCAACCCAGAACAAGAAATGTGCTTGAACGGACACTAAATAACTCGCCCAGCTACAGCACTAAGGACAGATTTAGCGGGATATAAATTTGAGGCCTAGTATTTAGGCGCTGGGTGACAGGTATGGGTTTAGTGCCAGAATTAGACTTGGAAATACACAGTAGCGGGTGTGTGTGAAGTTATTCTGAATGACCCAATGTGCACCTTGAATATTATATACCCTTTTAGGGATAGATTTCAAATAGCTCTGATATAGCAGAAACCACTAAATTATGAAATTGCTAAATTGGGAATTGTATTTCAACCCAGAACAAGAAATGTGCTTGAACGGACACTAAATAACTCGCCCAGCTACAGCACTAGGGACAGATTTAGCTGGATATAAATTTGAGGCCTAGTATTTAGGCGCTGGGTGACAGGTATGGGTTTAGTGCCAGAATTAGACTTGGAAATACACAGTAGCGGGTGTGTGTGAAGTTATTCTGAATGACCCAATGTGCACCTTGAATATTATATACCCTTTTAGGGATAGATTTCAAATAGCTCTGATATAGCAGAAACCACTAAATTATGAAATTGCTAAATTGGGAATTGTATTTCAACCCAGAACAAGAAATGTGCTTGAACGGACACTAAATAACTCGCCCAGCTACAGCACTAAGGACAGATTTAGCGGGATATAAATTTGAGGCCTAGTATTTAGGCGCTGGGTGACCGGTATGGATTTAGTGACAGAATTAGACTGGGATATGGCCAAAAAATAAACAGACTATTGCTGGTTAAATGCACTTGGTGTGACAGCTTCACCCTGATGTAGGCTTTAGCCAAAAAACAACCACACCATTGAGGGTTAAATGCACTTGGTGACAGGCGCAGCTTGCCCCTGATTTAGTATATGGCCAAAAAATGAACAGACTATTGCTGGTTAAATGCACTTGGTGTGACAGCTTCACCCTGATGTAGGCTTTAGCCAAAAAACAACCACACCATTGAGGGTTAAATGCACTTGGTGACAGGCGCAGCTTGCCCCTGATTTTGTATATGGCCAAAAAATGAACAGACTATTGCTGGTTAAATGCACTTGGTGTGACAGCTTCACCCTGATGTAGGCTTTAGCCAAAAAACAACCACACCATTGAGGGTTAAATGCACTTGGTCGCAGCTTGTGCTGGCGCACCACAAGACACAAAATGGCCGCCGATCACCCCAGAAAAATGTGACTGACAAACGGTCTGGGCAGCCTAAAAACAGTGAGCAATTGAGGATCAGCAGCTCAATGATCCACAGCTGCAGATCGATCAGTTAATCAAGTCCTTTGGAGGAGTTAATCTGCCTAATCTCGCCCTACTGTCGCAGCCGCAACCTCTCCCTACGCTAATCAGAGCAGAGTGACGGGCGGCGCTATGTGACTCCAGCTTAAATAGAGGCTGGGTCACATGGTGCTCTGGCCAATCACAGCCATGCCAATAGTAGGCATGGCTGTGATGGCCTCTTGGGGCAAGTAGTATGACGCTTGTTGATTGGCTGCTTTGCAGCCTTTCAAAAAGCGCCAAGAAAGCGTCACAAAAGCGCGAAGAAAGCGACGAACACCGAACCCGAACCCGGACTTTTACGAAAATGTCCGGGTTCGGGTCCGTGTCACGGACACCCCAAAATTCGGTACGAACCCGAACTATACAGTTCGAGTTCGCTCATCCCTATCTAGGAAAGATACAGTCCCCGTATTTACTATAAAATTCATATGGAAGCCCGTCTGAACCCGGAGTAGAATTGGCTGAACATAGTTTAATGGCTCCCTCAAGTTCCTGAATTGAGACCTCCAATTCTAATGCTTTCTTTTGCGTCTCAGAAATAGTTGAAAAGTTGATCCTATCTAGATAGAGATCTATCTTATCATCTGTAATATTAGAATCAGCCTTATACAGATCAAGAAAATAATCAAGAAAGGCCTTCTCCACCGGGCCCTGTCTAGTGACTATCCTACCATCCCTCACTCGAACCTTGTCTATATGTTTTTTAGGTTGTTGATTGGAGATTACTCTAGAGAGGAGTTTACCAGGTCGCCCAGACTCTGTGAAATATTTTTGCCCTTTAAAAAAAAGGTTCTGTTGGGCCTTATCCAATAAAAACTTTTTGCATATTTTCCCTATTCTTCTCCGTCTTGTTTGTGTGGAAGGATTCTGTCGCCAACACTACCTGTTTTTCTAGATTTTTCTGTTTTTTTCCATATTCCCTTCTAAGGTTCGTGATATTGCTAACCATCAATCCCCTCATGTATGCCTTAAAGGTATCCCATACCACTTGAATTTTTGCTGAACCATAATTAATATCCCAGAATCGGCCTATTTCATTTCAAATTATTTCATGTGTCTTTATAACTGATAGCCAATAAGGGTTTAGTCTAAAGGAAGGTTTTGGTGTATATCTTTCCTGAGATAAGCATAATTCAAGTAATAGCGGAGAATGGTCAGATATTGACCTTGTTTCATATTTCATTCGCTTTATCAGTTTCACATATTTACTATTTATCAGTACAAGATCTATTCTGGACAACGATTTACCCGCTTTGCTAAAGCATGAAAAAACCCTTTTCCCCTGTCCCAGATGTTCCCAAGCGTCCTCAAATCCAGCCTCCAGGCAAAACCGTGCGAGGGGAGACCCCTGGACCGGACAGTCTCTCCCGGCACTCATAGAAACCCTGTCACGTAAAGGATCGATTACACAGTTAAAATCGCCAATAATCAATGTTGGACATTCTGGCCATTTATCCATGAATAATAGAAGAGAATTAAGAACCGAAAAGGAAAATGGCGGTGGGATATAGACAAAGGCCAAAATACATAGCTTTCCCCCTAACCTACAGTATAAAAAAATAAATCTCCCCTGTTGGTCGACAGAGGATGCCTCACAAACGAAGTCGATAAGTCTATGTATCAACACCGTAACACCTCTGGAATAATTGGAGAGGGTAGAATGATACGTATGCGCAGCCCATCCCCTGTCGACCACTCTAGTGGTCTCCTCAGTGAGATGGGTCTCTAACAGGCATACTATTGCTGGTAGATGGGCCTGAGTCAGGTCAAGAACCGCTTGTCTCTTACCTCTTTCTCCCAAACCACGTACATTCCAAGCAAAAATTCTAATCATCGTCATCAACAATGGTTAAATGGAGAAACAGGAGAGAGAAAGAAGAGAAAAAAAAAAAAGAAAAAAGTTATAAACTAAAAAAAAGGGAAACCACACCTACTTTGACGCACCACAACCCAACCCCCCCCCCCCTCACCCCCGACCCACAGGCAATCCACCACATATTGTAGTAGATTTCTTTCCTATGACCAACCCTCCACACTCCCCCCACTCAGCCACCCCCATTAAGAAGCAAAGAGAACTACATTTAGGGGTATAAGCCCCTTATAGTACAAATTGTTCCCGCCAAATCATAACTCAATTGAATTATCGATTATTTCGGTCAAGCCAGTCCGCGGCTTCTTCTGAAGTGTCAAAAAAAAGGATTTTATCCTCAAAAACAATCCGCAATTTGGCTGGGAATATAAGAGAATATTTTATATCCCTTTCTCTTAGCCTCTTTTTAACAATCATAAATGTGCGTCTCTTTTCTTGTATTTCTTTCGAGAAATCGGGAAAAAAGGCCAGTCTAATCCCGTTGTACACAACCGGTGAGGATTCCCTCGCCCTTCTCAAGAGGACATCTCTGTCCCCTGTGGTCAATAACTTAGCAAGGAATGTCCGCGATTGTCTCCCTGGAATTGGTTTTCCTCCTGGGACCCGATGAGCTCTTTCAATCATAAAAAGAGGAGAAAATGACTCTTTCCCAAAGTTCTCAAGAATTAATTTCTGTACAAATTGGGTTGGATTTTTCTCTTCCACACCCTCTGGAATCCCAATTATTCTCACATTGTATCTTCGTGACCTATCCTCAAGGTCCACTACCTTTTTCTTCAAGAGATTATATTCTGCTTTAAATGTGGAGACTTCCGTATTTATTTTTTTGGATTCATTCTGTATAAGGGTGACGGAACTTTCAAGGTTGTGGACTCTGTCTCGCATTTTTGACAAATCATCTTTTATTAGTCCCACATCAACTTGAATAAACCCAAGTTGGGTTGTGACCGCCTGTATTAAATCCCCGTTCTGTTTAACCGCTAGGAGTATTTCTTCTAGCGGAGAAGAATTGTCATTAGGGATAACTTCCCCCATTATGCCGTCTTCTTCTTCGGGGTATCTAGCGACTTTTTGTGTTTCTAAGTCAGTTATCTCTGAGTCATCGTTTTTTTTTGCGAAAAATTCCTTTTGTCCGCCCCTCGTATTGACCCTAGGAGACCTCAGGAACTGGTCCAGTTTTGTTGGTTCAGCAGTTTTGGACCCGTGTTTCTGACCTGATAGATCAGTCGAGCGCCTAGGAGCTTTTGGGCCCATGTCTTATTCCTTTTTTTTTTTTTTTTTTTTTTTTCTCCTCTCCTTTTTTCTTTCTTGCCCCTTATTCCGCCTCTTTCTCTCCTTTTAAGTATATATCTTTTCTTCTTTGCTCTCCTTCTTTCTCTTTTTTCTTTTATTTATTTATTTATTTATTTTTCTTTTCTTTTCTTTTCTTTTTTCCTTATCCCCCTTTTATTTTTATTTTTATTTTTTTCCACTCCTTTCTTGTTTATTCTTGTTTTCTTTTCTTCTCTCTTTTCCTTTTCTCCCCTTCCCTCCCTTCCTTTTTCCCTTTTCTCTATTATGTCCCCTCTTCTTTATACTCTTTCTCCTCTCTTTTTTTCTTTTCTTTCTTTCTCCTCCTTCCCCTTCTCCACCTTATGCTTTAGACTCTATAGTTCACTTTCTTATAATCATAGGCACCTCATTTTTTATTTTATCTTTTTCCCCTAAGGTATTAACACCAGCAGCCTATCAGAGTAGGATCAACAGAATTAGTCCCAGCAGTATAGAGGGGAAAAAAAAAAAAAAAAAAAAAGGAAAAGGGGAAAACAATAATCAGGAGGGGAAAAAAAAAAAAAAAAAAATACTGGACAGAATCCAGAGACCCAAAACGGAATTAGTTGTATCTTAGACTTCATACATACAGGCCCCTTGAAGAGTCCTCCAAAAAGTTATCAATCTCCAGCCCGGGTTAGTTAGAATCAGCAATCACAGCAATCACAGGGAGGTTAATCACCGCAGCATCAAAGAGAAGAGGGGGCAAGTCGGTAAAGGCTAAAAACACGAGGGAAGGACCAGATCATGTGGAAAAACGTAAGGAGAGAGCAAGCAAGGAGAATCGGCAACGGTCCTAAATATGTTTCTTCAGCTTGTCAGCTTGTCCAGAAAATCATCGAGTAAGGGAAACACAGGAGGGGAACAGCGGATCAACGGAAACCGGAGACACACTCCACAAAAGAACTCCACATACCGACCTGTTCACGACGGCACAGAAGGTAGGAGAGGAGGAAGCGGCAGGAGCGGCAGGAACGGCAAGATCGAAAACAGGCAGAAAAGCTGGCCCCACGTCCGAGCACAACAATAGCAGTAGCAGTGGAAATAGCGTCATAGGCTGTAGCTGAGAGGCAGTAGAGCTGTAACGTGATAGCGCTTAACCCACGGTCATGGAGAGGGTGCGGGAAGGGTTCGGCACAAAGACGCCAACATATTCTAAGCAGCGAGACAGCTGAGCCGGGGGGGAGGCGGGGAGCGCGACGTCCTCTACGTCATCACGTCATCACCAAACGGAACATTATGCTTAGTGGTTACTCACCCTGTAAGGGGTACACAATGCTTACTGGTTATTCTCCCTTTAAGAGGTAAACAATGCTTAGTGGTTACTCTCCTTTTAAGAGGTACACAATGCTTACTGGTTACTCTCCCTTTAAGGGGTAAATTATGCTAAGTGGTTACTCTCCCTTTAAAAAGTACACAATGCTTAGTGGTTACTCTCCTTTTAAGGGGTACACAGTGCTCAGTGGTGACTCTCCCTGTAAGGGGTACACAATGCTTACTGGTTACTCTCCCTTTAAGAGGTACACAATGCTTAGTGGTTACTCTCCCTTTAAGGGGTACACAATGCTTACTGGTTACTCTCCCTTTAAGGGGTAAATTATGCTTAGTGGTTACTCTCCCTTTAAGGGGTACACAATGCTTACTGGTTAATCTCCCTTTAAGAGGTACACAATGCTTAGTGGTTACTCTCCATATAAGGAGTACACAATGCTTAGTGGTCATTCTTCCTATAAGGGCTAGACAATGCTTACTGGTTACTCTCCCTTTAAGGGGTACATTATGCTTAGTGGTTACTCTCCCTAAAAGGGGTACACAATGCTTACTGGTTACTCTCCCTTTAAGGGGTACACAGCACTTATTAGGGATGAGTGAATCTCTTTAAATGCAATTAGTATTTGATTTGGCCGCATGAATAAATTTGATCCAAATCGAAAGTGCTCCAATTTCCCTGAGAAGTCATGTAGGACATTCTAGGGTCTCTTAGGACCGTATGCAACTCATTTCAAGCTCTTTAACACCAAGCCAGCATTAGTAATCTTAAAGCGACAGTGACATACTGTATATGGCTACGGGTAGGATGTTTAGTGTTTTTTTTTTCAAGGTTCCAAACATTTTTTTATTTTTTTGGAGGCGAATGCCTATGTAAATATAGAAACACGCTACCTGGGGTCCTGTGATCCTCTTTCTTCATCTTTTATGTCTTCTAATTTGAAAAATGGCCATTTGAGAAACTGGTAGGATTCGAAACAACAAAAGTTCAGATTTGACAGAATGTTTGGAAAATTAGGGTCAAATTCTATTTGTTTAGAATCAATTCACTCATCGCTAATGCCTAGTGGTTACTGTTGCTTTAAGAGGTGCACAGTGGTTACACTCACACGTGGCCACACCAAGCATCCTCCAGGAGGTCAGGTTGCACTGCAGATGGCTGACTGCTTTCCTAAATTATTCTGCCACCTTAGGGAGGCTACTCTCTATCACAGCCTGCCCCATCTGCACACATTCCAAGGGTTGCACCATCTTCTTGTTGATAACAACCCAGGCACCTCTTAGGGTCCTCAAGACCCCTAGGTCGCTACTTGTTTCATGGAATTCTTCCTGACCACCCACAGCAGCGGACATACAAATGTGCATGTTGCCAACATCCACGTTTTCTAGTGGAGAGAGGTCCCTGACCAGAGTGTGACCTGCACTAGCCATGTGAAAGAATGGGGATACTGCCTCTTTAAGAGAAATGCATGCTTAACCTGGAGGGGCAGCCGCAATAAAATGATAACTTCTCATGAACTTGATACAAATACCCATAACCACTTTCTGTAGGAAGATTCAGGACAGACTTTGGTTTATGGGTCAGCCTCAGACTACTATGACCGCCGTCCAGAGTGACCGGTCATCAATACACAATGCTTAGTGGTTACTGTCACTTTATGTGGTACACAATGCTTAGTGGTTACTGTCACTTTATGTGGTACACAATGCTTACTGGTTACTGTCACTTTATGTGGTACACAATGCTTACTGGTTACTGGTACTTTATGTGGTACACAATGCTTACTGGTTACTGGTACTTTATGTGGTACACAATGCTTACTGGTTACTGGTACTTTATGTGGTACACAATGCTTACTGGTTACTGGTACTTTATGTGGTACACAATGCTTACTGGTTACTGGTACTTTATGTGGTACACAATGCTTACTGGCTACTGTCACTTTATGTGGTACACAATGCTTACTGGTTACTGGTACTTTATGTGGTACACAATGCTTACTGGTACTTTATGTGGTACACAATGCTTACTGGTACTTTATGTGGTACACAATGCTTACTAGTTACTGGTACTTTAAGTGGTACACAATGCTTACTGGTTACTGGTACTTTATGTGGTACACAATGCTTACTGGTTACTGATACTTTATGTGGTACACAATGCTTACTGGTTACTGGTACTTTATGTGGTACACAATGCTTACTGGTTACTGGTACTTTATGTGGTACACAATGCTTACTGGTTACTGGTACTTTATGTGGTACACAATGCTTACTGGTTACTGGTACTTTATGTGGTACACAATTCTTACTGGTTACTGGAACTTTATGTGGTACACAATGCTTACTGGTTACTGGAACTTTATGTGGTACACAATGCTTACTGGTTACTGGTACTTTATGTGGTACACAATGCTTACTGGTTACTGGTACTTTATGTGGTACACAATTCTTACTGGTTACTGGTACTTTATGTGGTACACAATGCTTACTGGTTACTGGTATTTTATGTGGTACACAATGCTTACTGGTTACTGATACTTTATGTGGTACACAATGCTTACTGGTTACTGGTACTTTATGTGGAACACAATGCTTACTGGTTACTGGTACTTTATGTGGTACACAATGCTTACTGGTTACTGGTACTTGTTGTGGTACACAATGCTTACTGGTTACTGGTAATTTATGTGGTGCACAATTCTTACTGGTTACTGGTACTTTATGTGGTACACAATGCTTACTGGTTACTGGTACTTTATGTGGTACACAATGCTTACTGGTACTTTATGTGGTACACAATTCTTACTGGTTACTTGTACTTTATGTGGTACACAATGCTTACTGGTTACTGGTACTTTATGTGGTACACAATGCTTAATGGTTACTGCTACTTTATGTGGCACACAATGCTTACTGGTTACTGATACTTTATGTGGTACACAATTCTTACTGGTTACTGGTACTTTATGTGGTACACAATTCTTACTGGTTACTGGTACTTTATGTGGTACACAATGCTTACTAGTTACTGGTAATTTATGTGGTGCACAATTCTTACTGGTTACTGGTACTTTATGTGGTACACAATGCCTACTGGTACTTTATGTGGTACACAATTCTTACTGGTTACTAGTACATTATGTGGTACACAATGCTTACTGGTTACTGGTACTTTATGTGGTACACAATGCTTACTGGTTACTGGTACTATATGTGGTACACAATGCGTACTGGTTACTGGTACTATATGTGGTACACAATGCATACTGGTTACTGGTACTTTATGTGGTACACAATTCTTACTGGTTACTGGTACTTTCAGTGGTACACAATGCTTACTGATACTTTATGTGGTACACAATTCTTACTGGTTACTGGTACTTTATGTGGTACACAATGCTTACTGGTTACTGGTACTTTATGTGGTACACAATGCTTACTGGTTACTGGTACTTTGTGGTACACAATGGTTACTGGTACTTTATGTGGTACACAATTCTTACTGGTTACTGGTACTTTATGTGGTACACAATTCTTACTGGTTGCTGGTACTTTATGTGGTACACAATGCTTACTGGTTAGTGGTACTTTATGTGGTGCACAATCCTTACTGGTTACTGGTACTTTATGTGGTACACAATGCTTACTGGTTACTGTCACTTTATGTGGTACACAATGCTTACTGGTTACTGGTACTTTATGTGATACACAATGCTTACTGGTTACTGGTACTTTATGTGGTACACAATTCTTACTGGTTACTGGTACTTTATGTGGTACACAATGCTTACTGGTTACTGGTACTTTATGTGGTACACAATGCTTACTGGTTACTGGTACTTTATGTGGTACACAATGCTTACTGGTTACTGGTACTTTATGTGGTACACAATGCTTACTGGTTACTGGTACTTTATGTGGTACACAATGCTTACTGGTTACTGGTACTTTATGTGGTACACAATGGCTACTGTCACTTTATGTGGTACACAATGCTTACTGGTTACTGGTACTTTATGTGGTACACAATGCTTACTGGTACTTTATGTGGTACACAATGCTTACTGGTACTTTATGTGGTACACAATGCTTACTAGTTACTGGTACTTTATGTGGTACACAATGCTTACTGGTACTTTATGTGGTACACAATGCTTACTGGTACTTTATGTGGTACACAATGCTTACTGGTACTTTATGTGGTACACAATGCTTACTGGTTACTGGTACTTTATGTGGTACACAATGCTTACTGGTTACTGATACTTTATGTGGTACACAATGCTTACTAGTTACTGGTACTTTATGTGGTACACAATGCTTACTGGTTACTGGTACTTTATGTGGTACACAATGCTTACTGGTTACTGGTACTTTATGTGGTACACAATGCTTACTGGTTACTGGTACTTTATGTGGTACACAATTCTTACTGGTTACTGGAACTTTATGTGGTACACAATGCTTACTGGTTACTGGAACTTTATGTGGTACACAATGCTTACTGGTTACTGGTACTTTATGTGGTACACAATGCTTACTGGTTACTGGTACTTTATGTGGTACACAATTCTTACTGGTTACTGGTACTTTATGTGGTACACAATGCTTACTGGTTACTGGTACTTTATGTGGTACACAATTCTTACTGGTTACTGGTACTTTATGTGGTACACAATGCTTACTGGTTACTGGTACTTTATGTGGAACACAATGCTTACTGGTTACTGGTACTTTATGTGGTACACAATGCTTACTGGTTACTGGTACTTGTTGTGGTACACAATGCTTACTGGTTACTGGTAATTTATGTGGTGCACAATTCTTACTGGTTACTGGTACTTTATGTGGTACACAATGCTTACTGGTTACTGGTACTTTATGTGGTACACAATGCTTACTGGTACTTTATGTGGTACACAATTCTTACTGGTTACTAGTACTTTATGTGGTACACAATGCTTACTGGTTACTGGTACTTTATGTGGTACACAATGCTTACTGGTACTTTATGTGGTACACAATTCTTACTGGTTACTAGTACTTTATGTGGTACACAATGCTTACTGGTTACTGGTACTTTATGTGGTACACAATGCTTAATGGTTACTGCTACTTTATGTGGCACACAATGCTTACTGGTTACTGATACTTTATGTGGTACACAATTCTTACTGGTTACTGGTACTTTATGTGGTACACAATTCTTACTGGTTACTGGTACTTTATGTGGTACACAATGCTTACTAGTTACTGGTAATTTATGTGGTGCACAATTCTTACTGGTTACTGGTACTTTATGTGGTACACAATGCCTACTGGTACTTTATGTGGTACACAATTCTTACTGGTTACTAGTACTTTATGTGGTACACAATGCTTACTGGTTACTGGTACTTTATGTGGTACACAATGCTTACTGGTTACTGGTACTATATGTGGTACACAATGCGTACTGGTTACTGGTACTATATGTGGTACACAATGCATACTGGTTACTGGTACTTTATGTGGTACACAATTCTTACTGGTTACTGGTACTTTCAGTGGTACACAATGCTTACTGATACTTTATGTGGTACATAGGGATGAGCGAACTCGAACTGTATAGTTCGGGTTCGTACCGAATTTTGGGGTGTCCGTGACACGGACCCGAACCCGGACATTTTCGTAAAAGTCCGGGTTCGGGTTCGGTGTTCGTCGCTTTCTTCGCGCTTTTGTGACGCTTTCTTGGCGCTTTTTGAAAGGCTGCAAAGCAGCCAATCAACAAGCGTCATACTACTTGCCCCAAGAGGCCATCACAGCCATGCCTACTATTGGCATGGCTGTGATTGGCCAGAGCACCATGTGACCCAGCCTCTATTTAAGCTGGAGTCACATAGCGCCGCCCGTCACTCTGCTCTGATTAGCGTAGGGAGAGGTTGCGGCTGCGACAGTAGGGCGAGATTAGGCAGATTAACTCCTCCAAAGGACTTGATTAACTGATCGATCTGCAGCTGTGGATCATTGAGCTGCTGATCCTCAATTGCTCACTGTTTTTAGGCTGCACAGACCGTTTGTCAGTCTCATTTTTCTGGGGTGATCGGCGGCCATTTTGTGTCTTGTGGTGCGCCAGCACAAGCTGCGACCAAGTGCATTTAACCCTCAATGGTGTGGTTGTTTTTTGGCTAAAGCCTACATCAGGGTGAAGCTGTCACACCAAGTGCATTTAACCAGCAATAGTCTGTTCATTTTTTGGCCATATACAAAATCAGGGGCAAGCTGCGCCTGTCACCAAGTGCATTTAACCCTCAATGGTGTGGTTGTTTTTTGGCTAAAGCCTACATCAGGGTGAAGCTGTCACACCAAGTGCATTTAACCAGCAATAGTCTGTTCATTTTTTGGCCATATACAAAATCAGGGGCAAGCTGCGCCTGTCACCAAGTGCATTTAACCCTCAATGGTGTGGTTGTTTTTTGGCTAAAGCCTACATCAGGGTGAAGCTGTCACACCAAGTGCATTTAACCAGCAATAGTCTGTTCATTTTTTGGCCATATACAAAATCAGGGGCAAGCTGCGCCTGTCACCAAGTGCATTTAACCCTCAATGGTGTGGTTGTTTTTTGGCTAAAGCCTACATCAGGGTGAAGCTGTCACACCAAGTGCATTTAACCAGCAATAGTCTGTTCATTTTTTGGCCATATCCCAGTCTAATTCTGTCACTAAATCCATACCGGTCACCCAGCGCCTAAATACTAGGCCTCAAATTTATATCCAGCTAAATCTGTCCCTAGTGCTGTAGCTGGGCGAGTTATTTAGTGTCCGTTCAAGCACATTTCTTGTTCTGGGTTGAAATACAATTCCCAATTTAGCAATTTCATAATTTAGTGGTTCCTGCTATATCAGAGCTCTTTGAAATCTATCCCAAAAAGGGTATATAATATTGAAGGTGCACATAGGGTCATTCAGAGTAACTTCACACACACCCGCTACTGTGTATTTCCAAGTCTAATTCTGTCACTAAATCCATACCGGTGACCCAGCGCCTAAATACTAGGCCTCAAATTTAATTCCCTCTAAATCTCTCGTTACCCACCGCTGTACTGTTGTTGCTGGGCAAGATATTTAGTGTCCGTCAAAGCACATTTTTTGTTCTGGGTTGAAGTACAATTCCCAATTTAGCAATTTCATAATTTAGTGGTTTCTGCTATATCAGAGCTATTTGAAATCTATCCCAAAAAGGGTATATAATATTGAAGGTGCACATAGGGTCATTCAGAATAACTTCACACACACCCGCTACTGTGTATTTCCAAGTCTAATTCTGTCACTAAACCCATACCTGTCACCCAGCGCCTAAATACTAGGCCTCAAATTTAAATCCCTCTAAATCTCTCGTTACCGTTGTCCTGTTGTAGCTGGGAAAGTTATTTAGTGCCCGTCAAAGCACATTTTTTGTTCTGGGTTGAAGTACAATTCCCAATTTAGCAATTTCATAATTTAGTGGTTTCTGCTATATCAGAGCTATTTGAAATCTATCCCAAAAAGGGTATATAATATTGAAGGTGCACATAGGGTCATTCAGAATAACTTCACACACACCCGCTACTGTGTATTTCCAAGTCTAATTCTGTCACTAAATCCATACCGGTGACCCAGCGCCTAAATACTAGGCCTCAAATTTAATTCCCTCTAAATCTCTCGTTACCCACCGCTGTACTGTTGTTGCTGGGCAAGATATTTAGTGTCCGTCAAAGCACATTTTTTGTTCTGGGTTGAAGTACAATTCCCAATTTAGCAATTTCATAATTTAGTGGTTTCTGCTATATCAGAGCTATTTGAAATCTATCCCTAAAAGGGTATATAATATTGAAGGTGCACATAGGGTCATTCAGAATAACTTCACACACACCCGCTACTGTGTATTTCCAAGTCTAATTCTGTCACTAAACCCATACCTGTCACCCAGCGCCTAAATACTAGGCCTCAAATTTAAATCCCTCTAAATCTCTCGTTACCGTTGTCCTGTTGTAGCTGGGAAAGTTATTTAGTGCCCGTCAAAGCACATTTTTTGTTCTGGGTTGAAGTACAATTCCCAATTTAGCAATTTCATAATTTAGTGGTTCCTGCTATATCAGAGCTATTTGAAATCTATCCCAAAAAGGGTATATAATATTGAAGGTGCACATAGGGTCATTCAGAATAACTTCACACACACGCTTCTGTGCATTTCCAAGTCTAATTCTGTCACTAAATCCATACCGGTGACCCAGCGCCTAAATACTAGGCCTCAAATTTAATTCCCTCTAAATCTCTCGTTACCCACCGCTGTACTGTTGTTGCTGGGCAAGATATTTAGTGTCCGTCAAAGCACATTTTTTGTTCTGGGTTGAAGTACAATTCCCAATTTAGCAATTTCATAATTTAGTGGTTTCTGCTATATCAGAGCTATTTGAAATCTATCCCTAAAAGGGTATATAATATTGAAGGTGCACATAGGGTCATTCAGAATAACTTCACACACACCCGCTACTGTGTATTTCCAAGTCTAATTCTGTCACTAAATCCATACCGGTGACCCAGCGCCTAAATACTAGGCCTCAAATTTAATTCCCTCTAAATCTCTCGTTACCCACCGCTGTACTGTTGTTGCTGGGCAAGATATTTAGTGTCCGTCAAAGCACATTTTTTGTTCTGGGTTGAAGTACAATTCCCAATTTAGCAATTTCATAATTTAGTGGTTTCTGCTATATCAGAGCTATTTGAAATCTATCCCTAAAAGGGTATATAATATTCAAGGTGCACATTGGGTCATTCAGAATAACTTCACACACACACGCTTCTGTGCATTTCCAAGTCTAATTCTGTCACTAAATCCATACCGGTCACCCAGCGCCTAAATACTAGGCCTCAAATTTATATCCCGCTGAATTTGAATACAATACATTGGGCCAAATAATATATTTGTTGTTGTGGTGAACCATAACAATGAGAAAAACATCTAGTAAGGGACGCGGACGTGGACATGGTCGTGGTGGTGTTAGTGGACCCTCTGGTGCTGGGAGAGGACGTGGCCGTTCTGCCACATCCACACGTCCTAGTGTACCAACTACCTCAGGTCCCAGTAGCCGCCAGAATTTACAGCGATATATGGTGGGGCCCAATGCCGTTCTAAGGATGGTAAGGCCTGAGCAGGTACAGGCATTAGTCAATTGGGTGGCCGACAGTGGATCCAGCACGTTCACATTATCTCCCACCCAGTCTTCTGCAGAAAGCGCACAGATGGCGCCTGAAAACCAACCCCATCAGTCTGTCACATCACCCCCATGCATACCAGGGAAACTGTCTCAGCCTCAAGTTATGCAGCAGTCTCTTATGCTGTTTGAAGACTCCGCTGGCAGGGTTTCCCAAGGGCATCCACCTAGCCCTTCCCCAGCGGTGAAAGACATAGAATGCACTGACGCACAACCACTTATGTTTCCTGATGATGAGGACATGGGAATACCACCTCAGCATGTCTCTGATGATGACGAAACACAGGTGCCAACTGCTGCGTCTTTCTGCAGTGTGCAGACTGAACAGGAGGTCAGGGATCAAGACTGGGTGGAAGACGATGCAGGGGACGATGAGGTCCTAGACCCCACATGGAATGAAGGTCGTGCCACTGACTTTCACAGTTCGGAGGAAGAGGCAGTGGTGAGACCGAGCCAACAGCGTAGCAAAAGAGGGAGCAGTGGGCAAAAGCAGAACACCCGCCGCCAAGAGACTCCGCCTGCTACTGACCGCCGCCATCTGGGACCGAGCACCCCAAAGGCAGCTTCAAGGAGTTCCCTGGCATGGCACTTCTTCAAACAATGTGCTGACGACAAGACCCGAGTGGTTTGCACGCTGTGCCATCAGAGCCTGAAGCGAGGCATTAACGTTCTGAACCTGAGCACAACCTGCATGACCAGGCACCTGCATGCAAAGCATGAACTGCAGTGGAGTAAACACCTTAAAACCAAGGAAGTCACTCAGGCTCCCCCTGCTACCTCTTCTGCTGCTGCCGCCTCGGCCTATTCTGCTGCTGCCGCCTCGGCCTCTTCCTCCGCCTCTGGAGGAACGTTGGCACCTGCCGCCCAGCAAACAGGGGATGTACCACCAACACCACCACCACCACCACCTCCGTCACCAAGCGTCTCAACCATGTCACACGCCAGCGTTCAGCTCTCCATCTCACAAACATTTGATAGAAAGCGTAAATTCCCACCTAGCCACCCTCGATCCCTGGCCCTGAATGCCAGCATTTCTAAACTACTGGCCTATGAAATGCTGTCATTTAGGCTGGTGGACACAGACAGCTTCAAACAGCTCATGTCGCTTGCTGTCCCACAGTATGTTGTTCCCAGCCGGCACTACTTCTCCAAGAGAGCCGTGCCTTCCCTGCACAACCAAGTATCCCATAAAATCAAGTGTGCACTGCGCAACGCCATCTGTAGCAAGGTCCACCTAACCACAGATACGTGGACCAGTAAGCACGGCCAGGGACGCTATATCTCCCTAACTGCACACTGGGTAAATGTAGTGGCAGCTGGGCCCCAGGCGGAGAGCTGTTTGGCGCACGTCCTTCCGCCGCCAAGGATCGCAGGGCAACATTCTTTGCCTCCTGTTGCCACCTCCTCCTTCTCGGCTTCCTCCTCCTCTTCTTCCACCTGCTCATCCAGTCAGCCACACACCTTCACCACCAACTTCAGCACAGCCCGGGGTAAACGTCAGCAGGCCATTCTGAAACTCATATGTTTGGGGGACAGGCCCCACACCGCACAGGAGTTGTGGCGGGGTATAGAACAACAGACCGACGAGTGGTTGCTGCCGGTGAGCCTCAAGCCCGGCCTGGTGGTGTGTGATAATGGGCGAAATCTCGTTGCAGCTCTGGGACTAGCCAATTTGACGCACATCCCTTGCTTGGCGCATGTGCTGAATTTGGTGGTGCAGAAGTTCATTCACAACTACCCCGACATGTCAGAGCTGCTGCATAAAGTGCGGGCCGTCTGTTCGCGCTTCCGGCGTTCACATCCTGCTGCTGCTCGCCTGTCTGCGCTACAGCGTAACTTCGGCCTTCCCGCTCACCGCCTCATATGCGACGTGCCCACCAGGTGGAACTCCACCTTGCACATGCTGGACAGACTGTGCGAGCAGCAGCAGGCCATAGTGGAGTTTCAGCTGCAGCACGCACGGGTCAGTCGCACTACAGAACAGCACCACTTCACCACCAATGACTGGGCCTCCATGCGAGACCTGTGTGCCCTGTTGCGCTGTTTCGAGTACTCCACCAACATGGCCAGTGGCGATGACGCCGTTATCAGCGTTACAATACCACTTCTATGTCTCCTTGAGAAAACACTTAGGGCGATGATGGAAGAGGAGGTGGCCCAGGAGGAGGAGGAGGAGGAGGAGGAAGAGGGGTCATTTTTAGCACTTTCAGGCCAGTCTCTTCGAAGTGACTCAGAGGGAGGTTTTTGGCAACAGCAGAGGCCAGGTACAAATGTGGCCAGCCAGGGCCCACTACTGGAGGACGAGGAGGACGAGGATGAGGAGGAGGTGGAGGAGGATGAGGATGAAGCATGGTCACAGCGGGGTGGCACCCAACGCAGCTCGGGTCCATCACTGGTGCGTGGCTGGGGGGAAAGGCAGGACGATGACGATACGCCTCCCACAGAGGACAGCTTGTCCTTATCCCTGGGCAGCCTGGCACACATGAGCGACTACATGCTGCAGTGCCTGCGCAACGACAGCAGAGTTGCCCACATTTTAACCTGTGCGGACTACTGGGTTGCCACCCTGCTGGATCCACGCTACAAAGACAATGTGCCCACCTTACTTCCTGCACTGGAGCGTGATAGGAAGATGCGCGAGTACAAGCGCACGTTGGTAGACACGCTACTGAGAGCATTCCCAAATGTCACAGGGGAACAAGTGGAAGCCCAAGGCCAAGGCAGAGGAGGAGCAAGAGGTCGCCAAGGCAGCTGTGTCACGGCCAGCTCCTCTGAGGGCAGGGTTAGCATGGCAGAGATGTGGAAAACTTTTGTCAACACGCCACAGCTAACTGCACCACCACCTGATACGCAACGTGTTAGCAGGAGGCAACATTTCACTAACATGGTGGAACAGTACGTGTGCACACCCCTCCACGTACTGACTGATGGTTCGGCCCCATTCAACTTCTGGGTCTCTAAATTGTCCACGTGGCCAGAGCTAGCCTTTTATGCCTTGGAGGTGCTGGCCTGCCCGGCGGCCAGCGTTTTGTCTGAACGTGTATTCAGCACGGCAGGGGGCGTCATTACAGACAAACGCAGCCGCCTGTCTACAGCCAATGTGGACAAGCTGACGTTCATAAAAATGAACCAGGCATGGATCCCACAGGACCTGTCCGTCCCTTGTCCAGATTAGACATTAACTACCTCCCCATAACCATATATTATTGGACTCCAGGGCACTTCCTCATTCAATCCTATTTTTATTTTCATTTTACCATTATATTGCGAGGCTACCCAAAGTTGAATGAACCTCTCCTCTGCCTGTGTGCTAGGCCTAAATATATGCCAATGGACTGTTGCAGTGGTGGGTGACGTGAAGCCTCATTCTCTGCTATGACATGCAGACTGATTCTCTGCTGACATGAAGCCAGATCCTCTGTTACGGGAGCTCTCTCCTCTGCCTGGGTGCTGGGCCTAAATTTATGACAATTGACTGTTGCAGTGGTGGGTGACGTGAAGCCTGATTCTCTGCTATGATATGAAGACTGATTCTCTGCTGACATGAAGCCAGATTGTCTGTTACGGGACCTTTCTCCTCTGCCTGGGTTCTGGGCCTAAATTTATGAAAATTGACTGTTGCAGTGGTGGGTGACGTGAAGCCTGATTCTCTGCTATGATATGAAGACTGATTCTCTGCTGACATGAAGCCAGATTGTCTGTTACGGGACCTTTCTCCTCTGCCTGGGTTCTGGGCCTAAATTTATGAAAATTGACTCTTACAGTGGTGGGTGACGTGAAGCCTGATTCTCTGCTATGATATGAAGACTGATTCTCTGCTGACATGAAGCCAGATTGTCTGTTACGGGACCTCTCTCCTCTGCCTGGGTGCTGGGCCTAAATTTATGACAATGGACTGTTGCAGTGGTGGCTGACGTGAAGCCTGATTCTCTGCTATGACATGCAGACTGATTCTCTGCTGTCATGAAGCCAGATTGTCTGTTACGGGACCTCTCTGCTCTGCCTGTGTGCTAGGCCTAAATATATGCCAATGGACTGTTGCAGTGGTGGCTGACGTGAAGCCTCATTCTCTGCTATGACATGCAGACTAATTCTCTGCTGACATGAAGCCAGATTGTCTGTTACGGGACCTCTCTCCTCTGCCTGGGTGCTGGGCCTAAATTTATGACAATGGACTGTTGCAGTGGTGGCTGACGTGAAGCTTGATTCTCTGCTATGACATGCAGACTAATTCTCTGCTGACATGAAGCCAGATTGTCTGTTACGGGACCTCTCTCCTCTGCCTGGGTGCTGGGCCTAAATATATGCCAATGGACTGTTGCAGTGGTGGCTGACGTGAAGCCTCATTCTCTGCTATGACATGCAGACTAATTCTCTGCTGTCATGAAGCCAGATTGTCTGTTACGGGACCTCTCTGCTCTGCCTGTGTGCTAGGCCTAAATATATGCCAATGGACTGTTGCAGTGGTGGGTGACGTGAAGCCTCATTCTCTGCTATGACATGCAGACTGATTCTCTGCTGACATGAAGCCAGATTGTCTGTTACGGGACCTCTCTGCTCTGCCTGTGTGCTAGGCCTAAATATATGCCAATGGACTGTTGCAGTGGTGGGTGACGTGAAGCCTCATTCTCTGCTATGACATGCAGACTGATTCTCTGCTGACATGAAGCCAGATTGTCTGTTACGGGACCTCTCTGCTCTGCCTGTGTGCTAGGCCTAAATATATGCCAATGGACTGTTGCAGTGGTGGGTGACGTGAAGCCTCATTCTCTGCTATGACATGCAGACTAATTCTCTGCTGACATGAAGCCAGATTGTCTGTTACGGGACCTCTCTCCTCTGCCTGGGTGCTGGGCCTAAATTTATGACAATGGACTGTTGCAGTGGTGGCTGACGTGAAGCCTGATTCTCTGCTATGACATGCAGACTAATTCTCTGCTGACATGAAGCCAGATTGTCTGTTACGGGACCTCTCTCCTCTGCCTGGGTGCTGGGCCTAAATATATGCCAATGGACTGTTGCAGTGGTGGCTGACGTGAAGCCTCATTCTCTGCTATGACATGCAGACTAATTCTCTGCTGTCATGAAGCCAGATTGTCTGTTACGGGACCTCTCTGCTCTGCCTGTGTGCTAGGCCTAAATATATGCCAATGGACTGTTGCAGTGGTGGGTGACGTGAAGCCTCATTCTCTGCTATGACATGCAGACTGATTCTCTGCTGACATGAAGCCAGATTGTCTGTTACGGGACCTCTCTGCTCTGCCTGTGTGCTAGGCCTAAATATATGCCAATGGACTGTTGCAGTGGTGGGTGACGTGAAGCCTCATTCTCTGCTATGACATGCAGACTAATTCTCTGCTGACATGAAGCCAGATTGTCTGTTACGGGACCTCTCTCCTCTGCCTGGGTGCTGGGCCTAAATTTATGACAATGGACTGTTGCAGTGGTGGCTGACGTGAAGCCTGATTCTCTGCTATGACATGCAGACTAATTCTCTGCTGACATGAAGCCAGATTGTCTGTTACGGGACCTCTCTCCTCTGCCTGGGTGCTGGGCCTAAATATATGCCAATGGACTGTTGCAGTGGTGGCTGACGTGAAGCCTCATTCTCTGCTATGACATGCAGACTAATTCTCTGCTGTCATGAAGCCAGATTGTCTGTTACGGGACCTCTCTGCTCTGCCTGTGTGCTAGGCCTAAATATATGCCAATGGACTGTTGCAGTGGTGGGTGACGTGAAGCCTCATTCTCTGCTATGACATGCAGACTGATTCTCTGCTGACATGAAGCCAGATTGTCTGTTACGGGACCTCTCTGCTCTGCCTGTGTGCTAGGCCTAAATATATGCCAATGGACTGTTGCAGTGGTGGGTGACGTGAAGCCTCATTCTCTGCTATGACATGCAGACTGATTCTCTGCTGACATGAAGCCAGATCCTCTGTTACGGGAGCTCTCTCCTCTGCCTGGGTGCTGGGCCTAAATTTATGACAATTGACTGTTGCAGTGGTGGGTGACGTGAAGCCTGATTCTCTGCTATGATATGAAGACTGATTCTCTGCTGACATGAAGCCAGATTCTCTGTTACGGGACCTCTCTCCTCTGCCTGGGTGCTGGGTAGTGTTGAGCGCGAATATTCGAAAAGCAAATTTTTTTCGCGAATATCGCAACTTCGCGATTTCGCGAATATTTCGAATATAGTGCTATATATTCGTAAAAACGAATATTCGTTTTTTGTTTCCCCCCCCCCCCCCACAAAATTACAGTACACATATAATTGATTGTTTCCCAAAGGTCCAACAGCTCAGATCTTACTCACATTGCCTAGAAAGTGATTGAGGCGCGAATCTTCGTAAGGCGATTTTATTAGCGCACATGCGAATATCGGCACGTCCCAGAACAGAGGCAAAGGGCTTTGCATTCATACATTAGTGAATTGAGTTGCGAATCTTCGTAAGGCGATTTTATTAGCGCACATGCGAATATCTACACTTGTCCCAGAACAGAGGCAAAGGGCTTTGCATTCATACATTAGTGATTGAATTGAGCTGCGAATCTTCGTAAGGCGATTTTATTAACGCAAATGCAAATATCTACACTTGTCCCCAGAACAGAGAGGCAAAGGCCTGTGCATTCATATAGTATAGCACCATATTCGCGAATACGTAGAACTTCGTAAAATTCGATTTACGAATATTCGTATTTTTTATTTTACTTTCCACCTTACAGATTACATTGATCTGTACTCTGTCAACTACTGTCATCACCCCCCACTGTATCTCGATTGATTCCCAAAAGTCTCACATTCCCTAGAAAGTGATTGAGGTGCGAATCTTCGTAAGGCGATTTTATTAGCGCACATGCGAATATCTACACTTGTCCCAGAACAGAGGCAAAGGGCATTGCATTCATACATTAGTGATTGAATTGAGTTGCGAATCTTCGTAAGGCGATTTCATTAGCGCACATGTGAATTTTGCATAGCATATGTATTATGCGATAATTCGAATTATCGCATATGCGAAATAATAACGAATTTGAATAATCGCGAATATTTTACGAATATTCTTTCGAATATTCACAAAATTTCGCGAATTCGAATATGGGACATGCCGCTCAACACTAGTGCTGGGCCTAAATTTATGACAATGGACTGTTGCAGTGGTGGGTGACGTGAAGCCTGATTCTCTGCTATGACATGCAGACTGATTCTCTGCTGACATGAAGCCAGATTGTCTGTTACGGGACCTCTCTCCTCTGCCTGGGTGCTGGGCCTAAATATATGCCAATGGACTGTTGCAGTGGTGGCTGACGTGAAGCCTCATTCTCTGCTATGACATGCAGACTAATTCTCTGCTGACATGAAGCCAGATTCTCTGTTACGGGACCTCTCTCCTCTGCCTGGGTGCCGGGGCCTAAATATCTGAGAATGGACTGTTCCAGTGGTGGCTGACGTGAAGCCTCATTCTCTGCTATGACATGCAGACTAATTCTCTGCTGACATGAAGACAGATTCTCTGTTACGGGACCTCCCTCCTCTGCCTGGGTGCTGGGCCTAAATATATGCCAATGGACTGTTGCAGTGGTGGCTGACGTGAAGCCTCATTCTCTGCTATGACATGCAGACTAATTCTCTGCTGACATGAAGACAGATTCTCTGTTACGGGACCTCCCTCCTCTGCCTGGGTGCTGGGCCTAAATATATGCCAATGGACTGTTGCAGTGGTGGCTGACGTGAAGCCTCATTCTCTGCTATGACATGCAGACTGATTCTCTGCTGACATGAAGCCAGATTCTCTGTTACGGGACCTCTCTCCTCTGCCTGTGTGTGTGCTGGGCCTAAATATATGCCAATGGACTGTTGCAGTGGTGGCTAACGTGAAGCCTCATTCTCTGCTATGACATGCAGACTGATTCTCTGCTGACATGAAGCCAGATTCTCTGTTACGGGACCTCTCTCCTCTGCCTGTGTGTGTGCTGGGCCTAAATATATGCCAATGGACTGTTGCAGTGGTGGCTGACGTGAAGCCTCATTCTCTGCTATGACATGCAGACTAATTCTCTGCTGACATGAAGACAGATTCTCTGTTACGGGACCTCCCTCCTCTGCCTGGGTGCTGGGCCTAAATATATGCCAATGGACTGTTGCAGTGGTGGCTGACGTGAAGCCTCATTCTCTGCTATGACATGCAGACTGATTCTCTGCTGACATGAAGCCAGATTCTCTGTTACGGGACCTCTCTCCTCTGCCTGTGTGTGTGCTGGGCCTAAATATATGCCAATGGACTGTTGCAGTGGTGGCTGACGTGAAGCCTCATTCTCTGCTATGACATGCAGACTGATTCTCTGCTGACATGAAGCCAGATTCTCTGTTACGGGACCTCTCTCCTCTGCCTGTGTGTGTGCTGGGCCTAAATATATGCCAATGGACTGTTGCAGTGGTGGCTGACGTGAAGCCTCATTCTCTGCTATGACATGCAGACTAATTCTCTGCTGACATGAAGACAGATTCTCTGTTACGGGACCTCCCTCCTCTGCCTGGGTGCTGGGCCTAAATATATGCCAATGGACTGTTGCAGTGGTGGCTGACGTGAAGCCTCATTCTCTGCTATGACATGCAGACTAATTCTCTGCTGACATGAAGACAGATTCTCTGTTACGGGACCTCTCTCCTCTGCCTGGGTGCCGGGGCCTAAATATCTGAGAATGGACTGTTCCAGTGGTGGGTGACGGGAAGCCAGATTCTCTGCTATGGAACCTCTCTCCAATTGATTTTGGTTAATTTTTATTTATTTAATTTTTATTTTAATTCATTTCCCTATCCACATTTGTTTGCAGGGGATTTACCTACATGTTGCTGCCTTTTGCAGCCCTCTAGCTCTTTCCTGGGCTGTTTTACAGCCTTTTTAGTGCCGAAAAGTTCGGGTCCCCATTGACTTCAATGGGGTTCGGGTTCGGGACGAAGTTCGGATCGGGTTCGGATCCCGAACCCGAACATTTCCGGGATGTTCGGCCGAACTTCTCGAACCCGAACATCCAGGTGTTCGCTCAACTCTAGTGGTACACAATTCTTACTGGTTACTGGTACTTTATGTGGTACACAATGCTTACTGGTTACTGGTACTTTATGTGGTACACAATGCTTACTGGTTACTGGTACTTTGTGGTACACAATGGTTACTGGTACTTTATGTGGTACACAATTCTTACTGGTTACTGGTACTTTATGTGGTACACAATGCTTACTGGTTACTGGTACTTTATGTGGTACACAATTCTTACTGGTTACTGGTACTTTCAGTGGTACACAATGCTTACTGGTACTTTATGTGGTACACAATTCTTACTGGTTACTGGTACTTTATGTGGTACACAATGCTTACTGTTACTTTATGTGGTACACAATTCTTACTGGTTACTTGTACTTTATGTGGTACACAATGCTTACTGGTTACTGGTACTTTATGTGGTACACAATGCGTACTGGTTACTGGTACTTTATGTGGTACACAATGGTTACTTGTACTTTATGTGGTACACAATGCTTACTGGTTACTGGTACTTTATGTGGTACACAATGCGTACTGGTTACTGGTACTTTAAGTGGTACACAATGCTTACTGGTTACTGGTACTTTATGTGGTACACAATGCTTACTGGTTACTGGTACTTTATGTGGTACACAATGCTTACTGGTTACTGGTACTTTATGTGGTACACAATACTTACTGGTTACTAATACATTATGTCAGGGGTGCACAACCTTTTCTGGTTGGGGGCCACATTGTCAGCCTGAACCAATTCCAAGGGCCGAAAGTAAAACTTAAAGGGGTATTACCAACTGAAATAATGTATTTTTGGCAAATTGAACATACAGTATATACTATAAATGTCTAGTTACCGTTCTAGGACTCCCATCTAATAGGAGAATACATGAAAGATACATGTAAGAAGCCATAAGACATAGACCTACATGTCTTTTTTTACCAGATGTTTGGGGGCCGCACAGAATGGTATCGAGGGCCGCATGTGGCCCCCGGCCGCAGGTTGTGCACCCCTGCTTTATGTGGTACACAATGCTTACTGGTTACTGGTACTTTTTGTGGTACACAATTCTTACTAGTTACTGGTACTTCATGTGGTACACAATGCTTACTGGTTACTGGTACTTTATGTGGTACACAATACCTACTGGTTACTAATAATTTATTTGGTACACAATACTTACTGGTTACTAATACTTTATGTGGTACACAATGCTTACTGTTTACTGGTACTTTATGTGGTACACAATTCTTACTGGTTACTGGTACTTTATGTGGTACACAATTCTTACTTATTACTGGTACTTTATGTGGTACACAATTCTTACTGGTTACTGGTACTTTATGTGGTACACAATTCTTACTTGTTACTGGTACTTTATGTGGAACACAATGCCTACTGGTTACTGGTACTTTATATGGTGCACAATTCTTACTGGCTACTGGTACTTTATGTGGTACACAATTCTTACTGGCTACTGGTACTTTATGTGGTACACAATTCTTACTGGCTACTGGTACTTTATGTGGTACACAATGCTTACTGGTTAGTGGTACTTTATGTGGTGCACAATCCTTACTGGTTACTGGTACTTTATGTGGTGCACAATTCTTACTGGTTACTGGTACTTTATGTGGTGCACAATCCTTACTGGTTACTGGTACTTTATGTGGTACACAATTCTTACTGGTTACTGGTACTTTATGTGGTACACAATGCTTACTGGTTAGTGGTACTTTATGTGGTGCACAATTCTTACTGGTTACTGGTACTTTATGTAGAACACAATGCTTACTGGTTACTGGTACTTTATGTGGTACACAATGCTTACTAGTTACTGGTACTTTATGTGGAACACAATGCTTACTGGTTACTGGTACTTTATGTGGTACACAATTCTTACTGGTAACTGGTACTTTATGTGGAACACAATGCCTACTGGTTACTGGTACTTTATATGGTGCACAATTCTTACTGGCTACTGGTACTTTATGTGGTACACAATTCTTACTGGCTACTGGTACTTTATGTGGTACACAATGCTTACTGGTTACTAGTACTTTAGGTGGTACACAATTCTTATTGGTTACTGGTACTTTATGTGGTACACAATTCTTACTGGTTACTGGTACTTTATGTGGTACACAATGCTTACTGGTTAGTGGTACTTTATGTGGTGCACAATCCTTACTGGTTACTGGTACTTTATGTGGTGCACAATTCTTACTGGTTACTGGTACTTTATGTGGAACACAATGCTTACTGGTTACTGGTACTTTATGTGGTACACAATTCTTACTGGTTACTGGTACTTTATGTGGTACACAATGCTTACTGGTTACTGGTACTTTATGTGGTACACAATGCTTACTGTTTACTGGTACTTTGTGGTACACAATGGTTACTGGTACTTTATGTGGTACACAATTCTTACTGGTTACTGGTACTTTATGTGGTACACAATTCTTACTGGTTGCTGGTACTTTATGTGGTACACAATGCTTACTGGTTAGTGGTACTTTATGTGGTGCACAATCCTTACTGGTTACTGGTACTTTATGTGGTGCACAATTCTTACTGGTTACTGGTACTTTATGTGGTACACAATGCGTACTGGTTACTGGTACTTTATGTGGTACACAATTCTTACTGGTTACTGGTACTTTCAGTGGTACACAATGCTTACTGGTACTTTATGTGGTACACAATTCTTACTGGTTACTGGTACTTTATGTGGTACACAATGCTTACTGTTACTTTATGTGGTACACAATTCTTACTGGTTACTTGTACTTAATGTGGTACACAATGCTTACTGGTTACTGGTACTTTATGTGGTACACAATGCGTACTGGTTACTGGTACTTTATGTGGTACACAATGGTTACTTGTACTTTATGTGGTACACAATGCTTACTGGTTACTGGTACTTTATGTGGTACACAATGCGTACTGGTTACTGGTACTTTAAGTGGTACACAATGCTTACTGGTTACTGGTACTTTATGTGGTACACAATGCTTACTGGTTACTGGTACTTTATGTGGTACACAATGCTTACTGGTTACTGGTACTTTATGTGGTACACAATACTTACTGGTTACTAATACATTATGTCAGGGGTGCACAACCTTTTCTGGTTGGGGGCCACATTGTCAGCCTGAACCAATTCCAAGGGCCGAAAGTAAAACTTAAAGGGGTATTACCAACTGAAATAATGTATTTTTGGCAAATTGAACATACAGTATATACTATAAATGTCTAGTTACCGTTCTAGGACTCCCATCTAATAGGAGAATACATGAAAGATACATGTAAGAAGCCATAAGACATAGACCTACATGTCTTTTTTTACCAGATGTTTGGGGGCCGCACAGAATGGTATCGAGGGCCGCATGTGGCCCCCGGCCGCAGGTTGTGCACCCCTGCTTTATGTGGTACACAATGCTTACTGGTTACTGGTACTTTTTGTGGTACACAATTCTTACTTATTACTGGTACTTTATGAGGTACACAATTCTTACTGGTTACTGGTACTTTATGTGGTACACAATTCTTACTTGTTACTGGTACTTTATGTGGAACACAATGCCTACTGGTTACTGGTACTTTATATGGTGCACAATTCTTACTGGTTACTAATACTTTATGTGGTACACAATGCTTACTGTTTACTGGTACTTTATGTGGTACACAATTCTTACTGGTTACTGGTACTTTATGTGGTACACAATTCTTACTTATTACTGGTACTTTATGTGGTTCACAATTCTTACTGGTTACTGGTACTTTATGTGGTACACAATTCTTACTTGTTACTGGTACTTTATGTGGAACACAATGCCTACTGGTTACTGGTACTTTATATGGTGCACAATTCTTACTGGCTACTGGTACTTTATGTGGTACACAATTCTTACTGGCTACTGGTACTTTATGTGGTACACAATGCTTACTAGTTACTTGTACTTTATGTGGTACACAATTCTTACTGGTTACTGGTTCTTTATGTGGTACACAATTCTTACTGGTTACTGGTACTTTATGTGGTACACAATGCTTACTGGTTAGTGGTACTTTATGTGGTGCACAATCCTTACTGGTTACTGGTACTTTATGTGGTGCACAATTCTTACTGGTTACTGGTACTTTATGTAGAACACAATGCTTACTGGTTACTGGTACTTTATGTGGTACACAATGCTTACTAGTTACTGGTACTTTATGTGGAACACAATGCTTACTGGTTACTGGTACTTTATGTGGTACACAATTCTTACTGGTAACTGGTACTTTATGTGGAACACAATGCCTACTGGTTACTGGTACTTTATATGGTGCACAATTCTTACTGGCTACTGGTACTTTATGTGGTACACAATTCTTACTGGCTACTGGTACTTTATGTGGTACACAATGCTTACTGGTTACTAGTACTTTAGGTGGTACACAATTCTTATAGGTTACTGGTACTTTATGTGGTACACAATTCTTACTGGTTACTGGTACTTTATGTGGTACACAATGCTTACTGGTTAGTGGTACTTTATGTGGTTCACAATCCTTACTGGTTACTGGTACTTTATGTGGTGCACAATTCTTACTGGTTACTGGTACTTTATGTGGAACACAATGCTTACTGGTTACTGGTACTTTATGTGGTACACAATTCTTACTGGTTACTGGTACATTATGTGGTACACAATTCTTACTGGTTACTGGTACTTTATGTGGTACACAATTCTTACTTGTTACTGGTACTTTATGTGGTACACAATGCTTACTGGTTACTGGTACTTTATCTGGTGCACAATTCTTACTGGTTACTGGTACTTTATGTGGTACACAATTCTTACTGGTTACTGGTACTTTATGTGGTACACAATTCTTACTGGTTACTGGTACTTTATGTGGTACACAATGCGTACTGGTTACTGGTACTTTATGTGGTACACAATTCTTACTGGTTACTGGTACTTTCAGTGGTACACAATGCTTACTGGTACTTTATGTGGTACACAATTCTTACTGGTTACTGGTACTTTATGTGGTACACAATTCTTACTGGTTACTGGTACTTTATGTGGTACACAATTCTTACTGGTTACTGGTACTTTATGTGGTACATAATGCTTACTGGTTAGTGGTACTTTATGTGGTGCACAATCCTTACTGGTTACTGGTTCTTTATGTGGTGCACAATTCTTACTGGTTACTGGTACTTTATGTGGAACACAATGCTTACTGGTTACTGGTACTTTATGTGGTACACAATTCTTACTTGTTACTGGTACTTTATGTGGTACACAATGCTTACTGGTTACTGGTACTTTATCTGGTGCACAATTCTTACTGGTTACTGGTACTTTATGTGGTACACAATTCTTACTGGTTACTGGTACTTTATGTGGTACACAATTCTTACTTGTTACTGGTACTTTATGTGGTACACAATGCTTACTGGTTACTGGTACTTGATCTGGTGCACAATTCTTACTGATTACTGGTACTTTATGTGGTACATAATGCTTACTGGTTACTGGAACTTTATGTGGAACACAATGCTTACTGGTTACTGGTACTTTATGTGGTACACAATTCTTACTGGTTACTGGTACTTTATGTGGTACACAAGGCTTACTGTTTAGTGGTACTTTATGTGGTGCACAATGCTTACTGGTTACTGGTACTTTATGTGGTACACAATTCTTACTGGTTACTGGTACTTTATGTGGAACGCAATGCTTACTGGTTACTGGTACTTTATGTGGTACACAATGCTTACTGGTTACTGGTAATTTATGTGAAACACAATGCTTACTAGTTACTGGTACTTTATGTGGTACACAATGCTTACTGGTTACTGATACTTTATTTGGTACACAATTCTTACTTGTTACTGGTACTTTATGTGGTACACAATGCTTACTGGTTACTGGTACTTTATGTGGTGCACAATTCTTACTGGCTACTGGTACTTTATGTGGTACACAATGCATACTGGTTACTGGTACTTTATGTGAAACACAATGCTTACTGGTTACTGGTACTTTATGTGGAACACAATGCTTACTGGTTACTGGTACTTTATGTGGAACACAATGCTTACTGGCAGGGGTGTAGCTATAGGGGAAGCAGGGGAAGTGGCTGCTTTGGGGCCCTGACCCAGAAGGGGCCCATCCAGGAGGAGGAGGACTAAAAGATTTTGTCAGGACCCCCTGAACAGTATTACACAATGAAATTATATACAGTGACAGTATAGACAGTGTATAAAACGGATGGCACAGCTGCCGGGCCTGGTCTGAGAGAGCGATCTTTACTAGACACAGGAATGGGGGCGGCATGAAAGGAAGGGGTTGCAAAAAAATTACTGGGGGAGGGGGGCCCATTCAAACATTTGCTGAGGTCCTAGTCATTTCTAGCTACGCCACTGCTTACTGGTTACTGGTACTTTAAAGGGTCTTTCTGGGAGCTTTACAATGATAACTAGAGATGAGTGAAGTTTTGAAAAATTTGATTTGGCAGCTTTGCCAAATTTTGGCAAGAAATTTGATTCTTTATGAATTACTATGTCACAAATCACTTTCCATTGTATGAAGCGGGCCTAATGAAAGCGAATGGTGATCGAACCGCCCGCCGTCATTTAACCCCTCAGATGCTGCATTCATCACAGACATTATTGCGGCATCTGTGACTGTCATTCAGCTATTCAGGGGTTAATCAGGAGTTTTAAAAAAAGTTATACTCGCGGAGAGGCCGTCCGCTTCCGTCTTGTTTGAAGAAAACCGACCAAAGGACCTGCAGCGAGCGTGATGATGTCACCACGTGATCATACTGAGTGTGCGGTGACATCATCACTGATCACGCAGTGAGGTCTTCACGCTCGCCGCAGGTCCATTGGTGGGTCTTCTTCAATCAAGACGGGAGCGGGCGGCCTCTCCGCGAGCAAGTGCATGAGGTGAGTATAATTTTTTTAACCTTTGGCCACCATTTTAGGAAACAGTGATTCTTTACCACAAAGAGCAAAGAACTTGTGATCGAAGTCCACTTTGTATACTTGGATACTCTGGATAGGTCATCAGTATCTGATTAGTAGGGTCCGACACCCAGGACCCCCGCCGATCAGCTGCAGTATCGCAGCGACCTTCTCACCGCTTTGCCTAGGCCATGTGACGTTAGGTTCATCAGTCGCATAGCCTAGGCACAGGCCTAGCTAAGGCTACTTTCAAACTTGCGCTTTTGCCTGATCCGGCAGGGGTCAGCAAAAACGCTTCCGTTACTAATAATACAACCGACTGCATCCGTTATGAACAGATCCGGTTGTATTATCTTTAAAATAGCAATGACGGATCTGTTTTCTATTGTGTCCGAGAAAACGGATCCGGCACCATTGACTGGCATTGTGTGTCATGCCAGATCCGTTTTGCTCCACATCCCATGATGGAAAGAAAAACGCAGGTGTGAAAGGGGCCTTACACATACTGTATAACTTGTGTCTTTATATGCAGTGTCCTGAAACACACTGCTTAGGGCTACATGCACACGTCCACAAATTGCGGATCCGCAAAAAAATAAAATGAATGACATCCATATGCCATCCGTTTTTTTTTTTTTTTTGCGGATGCATTGTAACAATGGCTAAAATGGACAAGAATAGGACATGTTCTATTTTTTTCGCGGGGCTACGGAACGGACATGCTGATGCGGACAGAACGCGTGTCTGCATTTTTTGCGGACCCATTGAAATGAATGGATCCGCATCCTATCCGCAAAAAAAACGGAACGGACACGGAAACAAACAACATTCGTGTGCATGTAACCTAATACTGTGATTGTGTTTCATGTAAATTGTGCTTGCATATGAGTTGCACAGGGAGGGGGAGGTTCTAACAAACCTCCCAGGGCTGACTCCGCCCTGCACACAGTACAGAGGAGAAGGAGGTCAGTGTGTGTGATGTCTGAGGACAAGGCTGCACCTCAGCAGCCATCTTGGAGAGTTACAAAAACTCCAAAGTTAGTTCCATGCAACAGCCCATAGAAGGGAAAGATTACAGAAGAACCAGGCAACTCAGAGAGAGAGTGAGACTATTGGCAAAGGAAGGTAACTTCCATTTATCAGGCTCTAGTCTCCTTTGCATTAGGTAGAGAGATTCTAAGCTACAAGCTGCCCACCATAACCAAGGACAGAAAGGCTATATTTCAGAATATAGTATTCCTAGAGAGGATACAGAAGTATATGATTATACAGTACAGCAGAGATAGTCCATCCCTCCAGCCTGGAGAAACAAGGGAGAAAGATTGATTGTCATAGAAAACTGCCCCTTATGCAACTTCTGGGAACTAATCTGAATCACTGTAAAAGCTGCCTTGCTGTAAATGACTTTTGCATACATTGATGAGCTTTGGATCAGCTTCAGTAAAGTACTGGGAGTTTGTTAAGAAACTTGGTCTCCTTATTCCACATTAACTCCTAATTGCACCTCACGGTGCTGGCATCACGAACACAGGTGCCCAGCCACCAAAGCACCCTAAGCGTACCCATTACCATCAAGGGCACCTCAACTTCCATCCGGCTGGTGTTTCCTGCAATAGAGAGTGCCCTGGAGGATTTAGTGCTGTCTGCCTCATCACTGCATGCCAACCCAGGGAGCTGCAAAACCGTGAGTATGACTACTACCCCCATCAGCCCACTGTGCATTCATATACTGCCCCTGCGGTCCGTTCCGCTGCATATATTCATATATTGTGCTTGTGAATAAAGCAATAACATATAGATTAGCTTTCTGAGCAGATCTCAGTGTGGTAAAGCTATAGTATATAGTGTATATGATATCTAGATACTAGGACACAGGTCTGACCTCAGCATATCTATGTCATGCCCCACTTTGACGATGTGCGGAGGTCGGCCAGGATAGCAGCACAAGTTTAGTGTTGTTTTGGTGCCGTGCTGGATCCGCCTCTCATCAGGTGCACTGGGTGGAGTCATTAGTTTAAATGGCCTCCAGCTAAGTGCTCTGAGCGGATTATACTAATCATTGTGGTCTGGGACGCTTGGAGGGAAGGTTGGCTGTCTGTTCCTGCTCTCGAAGATAAGTGTCATTTCTAGTTTGGTTGTTTGTGTCATCTATCCCATCCAGGTTCTGTGCAAGCAGGCTGCTCCTATTTCCCCACTTCACCATCTCAGGGAATTCAGGGTTTTGTCAGCCCAGACTGGAGGACACATCACACCTAGCTTCAAGGTCTGCATGTGGGCTGAGCAGTGCAGGGAAAGAGGTCAGGGAGTAGCTAGGAGATGACCCTTCCTCTGTCTCTCGTCCAGACCCTGGTTGGTGCGTTATCTGTTATACTGAGTGCACATCTGCCGTGACAATCTAGCCCTGGCAATCAAGGGGAGGGAGGAGTGTGCAGAGAACTAGGGGTGTTACAAAGCAGTGCTCAAAGGATTCAGCCCTGCCTCCTGGTGCATGAACTTCTCATTTGTATATGAAAACCACAGATTTCTCTGCAGTTGTTAGCATACAGACAAAAGAAAGGTACAGTTTTATCATGAGCCCAACCAGGCAGTATGTCTGATTTAATAGGTTGATCCTGGTGACAGAGCAACTTTAGGTGGCACACAATGCTTAGTGGTTACTATTACTTTAGGTGGCACACAATGCTTAGTGGTTACTATTACTTTAGGTGGCACACAATGCTTAGTGGTTAGGGGATGTCTTGATGTAACAATATGATCACATATACACATTGGGCAGATCTTTGTGTGTAGACACCTTAAGACTATTGAGAGGCCTAAAACCTTCATGACTTGAGCTGAACTGACCCGTCTGACATTTTTCTTCAAACAGCTGAGCTCAGAACAGAAGAGATATTAGGAGTAGGGATGAGCGAACTCGAACTGTATAGTTTGGGTTCGTACCGAATTTTGGGGTGTCCGTGACACGGACCCGAACCCGGACATTTTCGTAAAAGTCCGGGTTCGGGTTCGGTGTTCGTCGCTTTCTTCGCGCTTTTGTGACGCTTTCTTGGCGCTTTTTGAAAGGCTGCAAAGCAGCCAATCAACAAGCGTCATACTACTTGCCCCAAGAGGCCATCACAGCCATGCCTACTATTGGCATGGCTGTGATTGGCCAGAGCACCATGTGACCCAGCCTCTATTTAAGCTGGAGTCACATAGCGCCGCCCGTCACTCTGCTCTGATTAGCGTAGGGAGAGGTTGCGGCTGCGACAGTAGGGCGAGATTAGGCAGATTAACTCCTCCAAAGGACTTGATTAACTGATCGATCTGCAGCTGTGGATCATTGAGCTGCTGATCCTCAATTGCTCACTGTTTTTAGGCTGCACAGACCGTTTGTCAGTCACATTTTTCTGGGGTGATCGGCGGCCATTTTGTGTCTTGTGGTGCGCCAGCACAAGCTGCGACCAAGTGCATTTAACCCTCAATGGTGTGGTTGTTTTTTGGCTAAAGCCTACATCAGGGTGAAGCTGTCACACCAAGTGCATTTAACCAGCAATAGTCTGTTCATTTTTTGGCCATATACTACATCAGGGGCAAGCTGCGCCTGTCACCAAGTGCATTTAACCCTCAATGGTGTGGTTGTTTTTTGGCTAAAGCCTACATCAGGGTGAAGCTGTCACACCAAGTGCATTTAACCAGCAATAGTCTGTTCATTTTTTGGCCATATACTAAATCAGGGGCAAGCTGCGCCTGTCACCAAGTGCATTTAACCCTCAATGGTGTGGTTGTTTTTTGGCTAAAGCCTACATCAGGGTGAAGCTGTCACACCAAGTGCATTTAACCAGCAATAGTCTGTTTATTTTTTGGCCATATCCCAGTCTAATTCTGTCACTAAATCCATACCGGTCACCCAGCGCCTAAATACTAGGCCTCAAATTTATATCCAGCTAAATCTGTCCCTAGTGCTGTAGCTGGGCGAGTTATTTAGTGTCCGTTCAAGCACATTTCTTGTTCTGGGTTGAAATACAATTCCCAATTTAGCAATTTCATAATTTAGTGGTTTCTGCTATATCAGAGCTATTTGAAATCTATCCCTAAAAGGGTATATAATATTCAAGGTGCACATTGGGTCATTCAGAATAACTTCACACACACCCGCTACTGTGTATTTCCAAGTCTAATTCTGTCACTAAACCCATACCTGTCACGCAGCGCCTAAATACTAGGCCTCAAATTTATATCCAGCTAAATCTGTCCCTAGTGCTGTAGCTGGGCGAGTTATTTAGTGTCCGTTCAAGCACATTTCTTGTTCTGGGTTGAAATACAATTCCCAATTTAGCAATTTCATAATTTAGTGGTTTCTGCTATATCAGAGCTATTTGAAATCTATCCCTAAAAGGGTATATAATATTCAAGGTGCACATTGGGTCATTCAGAATAACTTCACACACACCCGCTACTGTGTATTTCCAAGTCTAATTCTGGCACTAAACCCATACCTGTCACCCAGCGCCTAAATACTAGGCCTCAAATTTATATCCCGCTAAATCTGTCCTTAGTGCTGTAGCTGGGCGAGTTATTTAGTGTCCGTTCAAGCACATTTCTTGTTCTGGGTTGAAATACAATTCCCAATTTAGCAATTTCATAATTTAGTGGTTTCTGCTATATCAGAGCTATTTGAAATCTATCCCTAAAAGGGTATATAATATTCAAGGTGCACATTGGGTCATTCAGAATAACTTCACACACACCCGCTACTGTGTATTTCCAAGTCTAATTCTGGCACTAAACCCATACCTGTCACCCAGCGCCTAAATACTAGGCCTCAAATTTATATCCCGCTAAATCTGTCCTTAGTGCTGTAGCTGGGCGAGTTATTTAGTGTCCGTTCAAGCACATTTCTTGTTCTGGGTTGAAATACAATTCCCAATTTAGCAATTTCATAATTTAGTGGTTTCTGCTATATCAGAGCTATTTGAAATCTATCCCTAAAAGGGTATATAATATTCAAGGTGCACATTGGGTCATTCAGAATAACTTCACACACACCCGCTACTGTGTATTTCCAAGTCTAATTCTGGCACTAAACCCATACCTGTCACCCAGCGCCTAAATACTAGGCCTCAAATTTATATCCCGCTAAATCTGTCCTTAGTACTGTAGCTGGGCGAGTTATTTAGTGTCCGTTCAAGCACATTTCTTGTTCTGGGTTGAAATACAATTCCCAATTTAGCAATTTCATAATTTAGTGGTTTCTGCTATATCAGAGCTATTTGAAATCTATCCCTAAAAGGGTATATAATATTCAAGGTGCACATTGGGTCATTCAGAATAACTTCACACACACCCGCTACTGTGTATTTCCAAGTCTAATTCTGGCACTAAACCCATACCTGTCACCCAGCGCCTAAATACTAGGCCTCAAATTTATATCCTGCTAAATCTCTCGTTAACGCTGTCCTGTTGTGGCTGGGAAAGTTATTTAGTGTCCGTCAAAGCACATTTTTTGTTCTGGGTTTAAATACAATTCCCAATTTAACAATTTCATAATTTAGTGGTTTCTGCTATATCAGAGCTATTTGAAATCTATCCCTAAAAGGGTATATAATATTCAAGGTGCACATTGGGTCATTCAGAATAACTTCACACACACCCGCTACTGTGTATTTCCAAGTCTAATTCTGTCACTAAACCCATACCTGTCACCCAGCGCCTAAATACTAGGCCTCAAATTTATATCCTGCTAAATCTCTCGTTAACGCTGTCCTGTTGTGGCTGGGAAAGTTATTTAGTGTCCGTCAAAGCACATTTTTTGTTCTGGGTTGAAATACAATTCCCAATTTAGCAATTTCATAATTTAGTGGTTTCTGCTATACTATTTGAAATCTATCCCTAAAAGGGTATATAATATTCAAGGTGCACATAGGGTCATTCAGAATAACTTCACACACACGCTTCTGTGCATTTCCAAGTCTAATTCTGTCACTAAATCCATACCGGTCACCCAGCGCCTAAATACTAGGCCTCAAATTTATATCCAGCTAAATCTGTCCCTAGTGCTGTAGCTGGGCGAGTTATTTAGTGTCCGTTCAAGCACATTTCTTGTTCTGGGTTGAAATACAATTCCCAATTTAGCAATTTCATAATTTAGTGGTTTCTGCTATATCAGAGCTATTTGAAATCTATCCCTAAAAGGGTATATAATATTCAAGGTGCACATAGGGTCATTCAGAATAACTTCACACACACGCTTCTGTGCATTTCCAAGTCTAATTCTGTCACTAAATCCATACCGGTCACCCAGCGCCTAAATACTAGGCCTCAAATTTATATCCCGCTGAATTTGAATACAATACATTGGGCCAAATAATATATTTGTTGTTGTGGTGAACCATAACAATGAGAAAAACATCTAGTAAGGGACGCGGACGTGGACATGGTCGTGGTGGTGTTAGTGGACCCTCTGGTGCTGGGAGAGGACGTGGCCGTTCTGCCACATCCACACGTCCTAGTGTACCAACTACCTCAGGTCCCAGTAGCCGCCAGAATTTACAGCGATATATGGTGGGGCCCAATGCCGTTCTAAGGATGGTAAGGCCTGAGCAGGTACAGGCATTAGTCAATTGGGTGGCCGACAGTGGATCCAGCACGTTCACATTATCTCCCACCCAGTCTTCTGCAGAAAGCGCACAGATGGCGCCTGAAAACCAACCCCATCAGTCTGTCACATCACCCCCATGCATACCAGGGAAACTGTCTGAGCCTCAAGTTATGCAGCAGTCTCTTATGCTGTTTGAAGACTCCGCTGGCAGGGTTTCCCAAGGGCATCCACCTAGCCCTTCCCCAGCGGTGAAAGACATAGAATGCACTGACGCACAACCACTTATGTTTCCTGATGATGAGGACATGGGAATACCACCTCAGCATGTCTCTGATGATGACGAAACACAGGTGCCAACTGCTGCGTCTTTCTGCAGTGTGCAGACTGAACAGGAGGTCAGGGATCAAGACTGGGTGGAAGACGATGCAGGGGATGATGAGGTCCTAGACCCCACATGGAATGAAGGTCGTGCCACTGACTTTCACAGTTCGGAGGAAGAGGCAGTGGTGAGACCGAGCCAACAGCGTAGCAAAAGAGGGAGCAGTGGGCAAAAGCAGAACACCCGCCGCCAAGAGACTCCGCCTGCTACTGACCGCCGCCATCTGGGACCGAGCACCCCAAAGGCAGCTTCAAGGAGTTCCCTGGCATGGCACTTCTTCAAACAATGTGCTGACGACAAGACCCGAGTGGTTTGCACGCTGTGCCATCAGAGCCTGAAGCGAGGCATTAACGTTCTGAACCTGAGCACAACCTGCATGACCAGGCACCTGCATGCAAAGCATGAACTGCAGTGGAGTAAACACCTTAAAACCAAGGAAGTCACTCAGGCTCCCCCTGCTACCTCTTCTGCTGCTGCCGCCTCGGCCTATTCTGCTGCTGCCGCCTCGGCCTCTTCCTCCGCCTCTGGAGGAACGTTGGCACCTGCCGCCCAGCAAACAGGGGATGTACCACCAACACCACCACCACCACCTCCGTCACCAAGCGTCTCAACCATGTCACACGCCAGCGTTCAGCTCTCCATCTCACAAACATTTGATAGAAAGCGTAAATTCCCACCTAGCCACCCTCGATCCCTGGCCCTGAATGCCAGCATTTCTAAACTACTGGCCTATGAAATGCTGTCATTTAGGCTGGTGGACACAGACAGCTTCAAACAGCTCATGTCGCTTGCTGTCCCACAGTATGTTGTTCCCAGCCGGCACTACTTCTCCAAGAGAGCCGTGCCTTCCCTGCACAACCAAGTATCCGATAAAATCAAGTGTGCACTGCGCAACGCCATCTGTGGCAAGGTCCACCTAACCACAGATACGTGGACCAGTAAGCACGGCCAGGGACGCTATATCTCCCTAACTGCACACTGGGTAAATGTAGTGGCAGCTGGGCCCCAGGCGGAGAGCTGTTTGGCGCACGTCCTTCCGCCGCCAAGGATCGCAGGGCAACATTCTTTGCCTCCTGTTGCCACCTCCTCCTTCTCGGCTTCCTCCTCCTCTTCTTCCACCTGCTCATCCAGTCAGCCACACACCTTCACCACCAACTTCAGCACAGCCCGGGGTAAACGTCAGCAGGCCATTCTGAAACTCATATGTTTGGGGGACAGGCCCCACACCGCACAGGAGTTGTGGCGGGGTATAGAACAACAGACCGACGAGTGGTTGCTGCCGGTGAGCCTCAAGCCCGGCCTGGTGGTGTGTGATAATGGGCGAAATCTCGTTGCAGCTCTGGGACTAGCCAATTTGACGCACATCCCTTGCTTGGCGCATGTGCTGAATTTGGTGGTGCAGAAGTTCATTCACAACTACCCCGACATGTCAGAGCTGCTGCATAAAGTGCGGGCCGTCTGTTCGCGCTTCCGGCGTTCACATCCTGCTGCTGCTCGCCTGTCTGCGCTACAGCGTAACTTCGGCCTTCCCGCTCACCGCCTCATATGCGACGTGCCCACCAGGTGGAACTCCACCTTGCACATGCTGGACAGACTGTGCGAGCAGCAGCAGGCCATAGTGGAGTTTCAGCTGCAGCACGCACGGGTCAGTCGCACTACAGAACAGCACCACTTCACCACCAATGACTGGGCCTCCATGCGAGACCTGTGTGCCCTGTTGCGCTGTTTCGAGTACTCCACCAACATGGCCAGTGGCGATGACGCCGTTATCAGCGTTACAATACCACTTCTATGTCTCCTTGAGAAAACACTTAGGGCGATGATGGAAGAGGAGGTGGCCCAGGAGGAGGAGGAGGAGGAGGAAGAGGGGTCATTTTTAGCACTTTCAGGCCAGTCTCTTCGAAGTGACTCAGAGGGAGGTTTTTGGCAACAGCAGAGGCCAGGTACAAATGTGGCCAGCCAGGGCCCACTACTGGAGGACGAGGAGGACGAGGATGAGGAGGAGGTGGAGGAGGATGAGGATGAAGCATGGTCACAGCGGGGTGGCACCCAACGCAGCTCGGGTCCATCACTGGTGCGTGGCTGGGGGGAAAGGCAGGACGATGACGATACGCCTCCCACAGAGGACAGCTTGTCCTTATCCCTGGGCAGCCTGGCACACATGAGCGACTACATGCTGCAGTGCCTGCGCAACGACAGCAGAGTTGCCCACATTTTAACCTGTGCGGACTACTGGGTTGCCACCCTGCTGGATCCACGCTACAAAGACAATGTGCCCACCTTACTTCCTGCACTGGAGCGTGATAGGAAGATGCGCGAGTACAAGCGCACGTTGGTAGACGCGCTACTGAGAGCATTCCCAAATGTCACAGGGGAACAAGTGGAAGCCCAAGGCCAAGGCAGAGGAGGAGCAAGAGGTCGCCAAGGCAGCTGTGTCACGGCCAGCTCCTCTGAGGGCAGGGTTAGCATGGCAGAGATGTGGAAAACTTTTGTCAACACGCCACAGCTAACTGCACCACCACCTGATACGCAACGTGTTAGCAGGAGGCAACATTTCACTAACATGGTGGAACAGTACGTGTGCACACCCCTCCACGTACTGACTGATGGTTCGGCCCCATTCAACTTCTGGGTCTCTAAATTGTCCACGTGGCCAGAGCTAGCCTTTTATGCCTTGGAGGTGCTGGCCTGCCCGGCAGCCAGCGTTTTGTCTGAACGTGTATTCAGCACGGCAGGGGGCGTCATTACAGACAAACGCAGCCGCCTGTCTACAGCCAATGTGGACAAGCTGACGTTCATAAAAATGAACCAGGCATGGATCCCACAGGACCTGTCCGTCCCTTGTCCAGATTAGACATTAACTACCTCCCCATAACCATATATTATTGGACTCCAGGGCACTTCCTCATTCAATCCTATTTTTATTTTCATTTTACCATTATATTGCGATGCTACCCAAAGTTGAATGAACCTCTCCTCTGCCTGTGTGCTAGGCCTAAATATATGCCAATGGACTGTTGCAGTGGTGGCTGACATGAAGCCTGATTCTCTGCTATGACATGCAGACTAATTCTCTGCTGACATGAAGCCAGATTGTCTGTTACGGGACCTCCCTCCTCTGCCTGGGTGCTGGGCCTAAATTTATGACAATGGACTGTTGCAGTGGTGGCTGACGTGAAGCCTCATTCTCTGCTATGACATGCAGACTAATTCTCTGCTGACATGAAGCCAGATTGTCTGTTACGGGACCTCTCTCCTCTGCCTGTGTGCTAGGCCTAAATATATGCCAATGGACTGTTGCAGTGGTGGCTGACGTGAAGCCTCATTCTCTGCTATGACATGCAGACTGATTCTCTGCTGACATGAAGCCAGATTGTCTGTTACGGGACCTCTCTCCTCTGCCTGTGTGCTAGGCCTAAATATATGCCAATGGACTGTTGCAGTGGTGGCTGACGTGAAGCCTGATTCTCTGCTATGACATGCAGACTGATTCTCTGCTGACATGAAGCCAGATCCTCTGTTACGGGACCTCTCTCCTCTGCCTGTGTGTGTGCTGGGCCTAAATATATGCCAATGGACTGTTGCAGTGGTGGCTGACGTGAAGCCTCATTCTCTGCTATGACATGCAGACTAATTCTCTGCTGACATGAAGACAGATTCTCTGTTACGGGACCTCCCTCCTCTGCCTGGGTGCTGGGCCTAAATATATGCCAATGGACTGTTGCAGTGGTGGGTGACGTGAAGCCTCATTCTCTGCTATGACATGCAGACTAATTCTCTGCTGACATGAAGCCAGATTGTCTGTTACGGGACCTCTCTCCTCTGCCTGTGTGTGTGCTGGGCCTAAATATATGCCAATGGACTGTTGCAGTGGTGGCTGACGTGAAGCCTCATTCTCTGCTATGACATGCAGACTAATTCTCTGCTGACATGAAGACAGATTCTCTGTTACGGGACCTCTCTCCTCTGCCTGTGTGTGTGCTGGGCCTAAATATATGCCAATGGACTGTTGCAGTGGTGGCTGACGTGAAGCCTCATTCTCTGCTATGACATGCAGACTAATTCTCTGCTGACATGAAGACAGATTCTCTGTTACGGGACCTCCCTCCTCTGCCTGGGTGCTGGGCCTAAATATATGCCAATGGACTGTTGCAGTGGTGGGTGACGTGAAGCCTGATTCTCTGCTATGACATGCAGACTAATTCTCTGCTGACATGAAGACAGATTCTCTGTTACGGGACCTCTCTCCTCTGCCTGTGTGTGTGCTGGGCCTAAATATATGCCAATGGACTGTTGCAGTGGTGGCTGACGTGAAGCCTCATTCTCTGCTATGACATGCAGACTAATTCTCTGCTGACATGAAGACAGATTCTCTGTTACGGGACCTCCCTCCTCTGCCTGGGTGCTGGGCCTAAATATATGCCAATGGACTGTTGCAGTGGTGGCTGACGTGAAGCCTCATTCTCTGCTATGACATGCAGACTGATTCTCTGCTGACATGAAGCCAGATCGTCTGTTACGGGACCTCTCTGCTCTGCCTGTGTGCTAGGCCTAAATATATGCCAATGGACTGTTGCAGTGGTGGGTGACGTGAAGCCTCATTCTCTGCTATGACATGCAGACTGATTCTCTGCTGTCATGAAGCCAGATTGTCTGTTACGGGACCTCTCTGCTCTGCCTGTGTGCTAGGCCTAAATATATGCCAATGGACTGTTGCAGTGGTGGGTGACGTGAAGCCTCATTCTCTGCTATGACATGCAGACTAATTCTCTGCTGACATGAAGACAGATTCTCTGTTACGGGACCTCCCTCCTCTGCCTGGGTGCTGGGCCTAAATATATGCCAATGGACTGTTGCAGTGGTGGGTGACGTGAAGCCTCATTCTCTGCTATGACATGCAGACTAATTCTCTGCTGACATGAAGCCAGATTGTCTGTTACGGGACCTCTCTCCTCTGCCTGTGTGTGTGCTGGGCCTAAATATATGCCAATGGACTGTTGCAGTGGTGGCTGACGTGAAGCCTCATTCTCTGCTATGACATGCAGACTAATTCTCTGCTGACATGAAGACAGATTCTCTGTTACGGGACCTCCCTCCTCTGCCTGGGTGCTGGGCCTAAATATATGCCAATGGACTGTTGCAGTGGTGGGTGACGTGAAGCCTGATTCTCTGCTATGACATGCAGACTAATTCTCTGCTGACATGAAGACAGATTCTCTGTTACGGGACCTCTCTCCTCTGCCTGTGTGTGTGCTGGGCCTAAATATATGCCAATGGACTGTTGCAGTGGTGGCTGACGTGAAGCCTCATTCTCTGCTATGACATGCAGACTAATTCTCTGCTGACATGAAGACAGATTCTCTGTTACGGGACCTCCCTCCTCTGCCTGGGTGCTGGGCCTAAATATATGCCAATGGACTGTTGCAGTGGTGGCTGACGTGAAGCCTCATTCTCTGCTATGACATGCAGACTGATTCTCTGCTGACATGAAGCCAGATCGTCTGTTACGGGACCTCTCTGCTCTGCCTGTGTGCTAGGCCTAAATATATGCCAATGGACTGTTGCAGTGGTGGGTGACGTGAAGCCTCATTCTCTGCTATGACATGCAGACTGATTCTCTGCTGTCATGAAGCCAGATTGTCTGTTACGGGACCTCTCTGCTCTGCCTGTGTGCTAGGCCTAAATATATGCCAATGGACTGTTGCAGTGGTGGGTGACGTGAAGCCTCATTCTCTGCTATGACATGCAGACTGATTCTCTGCTGTCATGAAGCCAGATTGTCTGTTACGGGACCTCTCTGCTCTGCCTGTGTGCTAGGCCTAAATATATGCCAATGGACTGTTGCAGTGGTGGGTGACGTGAAGCCTCATTCTCTGCTATGACATGCAGACTGATTCTCTGCTGTCATGAAGCCAGATTGTCTGTTACGGGACCTCTCTGCTCTGCCTGTGTGCTAGGCCTAAATATATGCCAATGGACTGTTGCAGTGGTGGGTGACGTGAAGCCTCATTCTCTGCTATGACATGCAGACTGATTCTCTGCTGACATGAAGCCAGATTGTCTGTTACGGGACCTCTCTCCTCTGCCTGTGTGCTAGGCCTAAATATATGCCAATGGACTGTTGCAGTGGTGGCTGACGTGAAGCCTCATTCTCTGCTATGACATGCAGACTGATTCTCTGCTGACATGAAGCCAGATTGTCTGTTACGGGACCTCTCTCCTCTGCCTGGGTGCTGGGCCTAAATTTATGACAATGGACTGTTGCAGTGGTGGCTGACGTGAAGCCTGATTCTCTGCTATGACATGCAGACTGATTCTCTGCTGACATGAAGCCAGATCCTCTGTTACGGGACCTCTCTCCTCTGCCTGTGTGTGTGCTGGGCCTAAATATATGCCAATGGACTGTTGCAGTGGTGGCTGACGTGAAGCCTCATTCTCTGCTATGACATGCAGACTGATTCTCTGCTGACATGAAGCCAGATTCTCTGTTACGGGACCTCTCTCCTCTGCCTGTGTGTGTGCTGGGCCTAAATATATGCCAATGGACTGTTGCAGTGGTGGCTGACGTGAAGCCTCATTCTCTGCTATGACATGCAGACTAATTCTCTGCTGACATGAAGACAGATTCTCTGTTACGGGACCTCCCTCCTCTGCCTGGGTGCTGGGCCTAAATATATGCCAATGGACTGTTGCAGTGGTGGCTGACGTGAAGCCTCATTCTCTGCTATGACATGCAGACTAATTCTCTGCTGACATGAAGACAGATTCTCTGTTACGGGACCTCTCTCCTCTGCCTGGGTGCCGGGGCCTAAATATCTGAGAATGGACTGTTCCAGTGGTGGGTGACGGGAAGCCAGATTCTCTGCTATGGAACCTCTCTCCAATTGATTTTGGTTAATTTTTATTTATTTAATTTTTAATTTAATTCATTTCCCTATCCACATTTGTTTGCAGGGGATTTACCTACATGTTGCTGCCTTTTGCAGCCCTCTAGCTCTTTCCTGGGCTGTTTTACAGCCTTTTTAGTGCCGAAAAGTTCGGGTCCCCATTGACTTCAATGGGGTTCGGGTTCGGGACGAAGTTCGGATCGGGTTCGGATCCCGAACCCGAACATTTCCGCGATGTTCGGCCGAACTTCTCGAACCCGAACATCCAGGTGTTCGCTCAACTCTAATTAGGAGGTCATTTAATGGCTGAACTAATATTAAAAAGAAAACCCAAATGGACATTGTTCATCACCATATTAATTAAGGCTTTGCCCCTATTCATGGCGTCCTCAGGTGTCAAGCAGTGGAGCTCAGCTGTTCTCGCCTTCACGTTTCCATTGTTAACTCAGCCATAGACAAAGTGCAAAAACTATAAGAACACCTGAGATCCGGCAGTGTCCATAGGAGTCCTGAAACAGTGCAGAGATGATTGATTCTTATTGAAACAGACATATGCGCCTTAATGTTCCCTTAAAGGAGCTGTCCAGCATTAGGAGAACATGGCTGTCATCTGTCTATGGGTCCTTTCTTTTATTAAGTTATTCCTCCGGTTTTGCTGAGCATTCATGTATTCTAAATGGGCTACAGAGGACAGTACATCTTACTAATTCTAATGGAACTCAAGCATAGAGAAGACATTTGGAATCATGCTTGTTAGCAAGTGGATCCCTGAGGATAGTTCCTAAGGAATGTAAGGACTCTGCGTACAGGTGACTTCCAAAAGTGACCACCCTGCAGCTCCAAGCAATTTCTACTTTGACTTGGCCAATGCATACAGTGATAGGTTTGCCTAAAACAAAGGAGATGAGGCTCTCAGTAACACCCTGAGAGGGAGAATCCATTGGAGTGGTCTTCAGCATGCCTAAAGAGATTTCATTGAGATAACTGGCTCCTATCTATCTCTTTGAGGAGGATCTCTACTATCTCAGTGAGGATCAATATTCAGTGGAGATCCTAAATCAGTGGTGGCAAACCTTTTAGAGACAGAGTGGCCGAACTGCAACCCAAAACCCACTTATTTATCGCAAAGTGCCAACACGGCAATTTAACCTGAATACTGAAAAATACCGGCCAAGTTAAGCTGTGGAGGCATGGCTTAACATTGGCCCTAGTAAAATGAATGCCACGTTGGAGTCCCCTAGTATAAAAAATGTCCCATTAGTGGCCCCCAGTAAAATTATGGCCCCCATTAGTGCCCGCTCTAGTATCATTTTTACTCCATTAATGGCTCCCAGTAGTAGCCTACAGGCACACGAACATTTGTGTTTTGCGGTCCGCAAATTGCGGATCTGGGTTCCGTATTTTTTTGTTTCCGCATCCGTACAGTTGGTCCATAAATTATAGCCGTTGTGTTTCCGTGTGTCTTCAGTTTTTTTTTTGCTGCCCCCAAAAATTAGAAGGCTAAAATTTATTGAAATTTACCTATCCCCACCCAGGATACAGGTATATATGCTGGTCATCTGCGTGTTTGGTGGCCATTTTCTGCAGTATTTCCAGGCTACAGAGAGTTGTTTGATTCCTTGGCTTTGGTTTCATAGGATTTGTGCGTTTTGAGTCTTGGTTTTACCATGGCAGATGACTCTGAGGATGAGGCCATACTGTACTGGATTTTTACTAGGCGACGCGGACAGCAGTCACATCTGCTGGACGAGGAACCGAGGAGAAAGAGTAGACTTTGGGTCCATCCCATTATTTCCCAAAAGTACACGAAAGGCCACTTCCATACCCTCTACACTGATCTTCGTCAGCATCCTGAAAAGTTCTGGTCGTTCTGTCGGATGTCAGTGTCTACCTTTGATTACCTGCTGTCGTCTCTACGTACTGTCCTCAGCTTCCAGGACACTAATATGAGGCGCTGCATTACTCCTGAGGTAAGGAATATGTTCTTTTACTGCTAATAGTAATGTAGAGGGCATATGTCATTAGTAACATGGTTATTTAAGATGTTACACATGTGCTAATGTAAACTAAACTTACCAGTCTTTGTCCCATATTTATTTGTGCTATTGTTAATTTAAATACTTTGTAATTTTAATAGCCAAATGACGTGCAAAGATTAAAGGTACTGTTGTATGTGAAGGTCTTTATATTGTGTCTGGGCATGCCAACATCATGCTGATAGAGTGTTCACATCATCCAGCGTTGCCTATACATTCACCATGAAAATGGCGTGACCACACTAGGTGTAAAAGAGCCTGTCAGAGTAGGGGCCCCCCCCGCCCCCCCCCCCCCCCATTTTTGTTGTAGTGTTTCGTTCTGTTGTAAATGTTTTTTGTATGAACTTAGGTACTAAAAAGGGACATTGAATGTTTACCTTTTTTGTCTACTGCCAACAATTTTAGGTAAGCATTTTCCTGATGCCATAAACCCTTATTATAATTTTATTTATTTTTTTCCCCACAGATTCTTGGCCACTGGGAACTCATTTGCATCCCTGCATTTTGAGTTTCTTTTGGGAACCTCAACGATTTCTCGGATTGTGCATCACACTTGTAATGTCATCTGGCATAGACTCCGAGAGGCGGTGATGCCACAGCCCGAGGCGGAGGATTGGGTTCGGATCGCTGAGGGATTCATTGAATGTGCACAGTTTCCTGTGGATGTCAGGAGGCATATTTTCAACTACCGGTTGACTCATGCCCGTCGGTATGTTTAGTGCGCTTTCGGCATACTCTGCAGCAAGTGGAGGGTGTTTAGGTCATTCATACAGATGGATCCGGAGAATGGTACCCTGGTGATTCAAGCTTGTGTTGTTCTACACAACTTCACCAGGATGTACAATCCTTCCTCTACTGTTGACCAGAACCAATTTCCAACATCATCAGGTGTGGATTTGGATCTGACCGTGCATAGACGACCTGGTACTGCAGGCATTGTAGTTTGGGAAATGTATGCAGACTTTTTCAGCAGCCCAGAGGGGGCCGTGCCATGGCAGTTGGACGCTATTCGTACCGGGGTTTGATATCTTCTGGACTTGGTAGTTTATTTTTTATTTACTAGATAGCTTTTTGAATTTATGTTGTAGTTGAGTGTAGGGACTCGCAAGATAATGAGGACCCTTGACGTGGGCTTGTGGGCTGAGGTTTTTTGTCCATTAAACAATTAAAAAATCTGATAAAAATGACTACAGATGCAGTTCAAAGCGTACTTTGGAATAAATAATTAAATATTAGCAATCTGGGCCAAAAAAAACCTTCTAATAGCTCATTGCAAGATGAATAATTTTCTTAAGTATGCCAATTATTAAACTAATAGTACTTAATGGATTGTGTGTGTGTCTACCTTTTATGTTAAAATGTCACGGGTAGAGTCACAGGAATCAAAATAGAGCGGAGATGCACCCCCTGAGCTGCCACCCGGTCCCCTGTCCCTGCCTACTTGCACCACCCGCCCTAGGTGACGGAGCGCAACTGGGCGACAGTCCTTAACCTACTAAATGCAAGCAGAGAGAAAGAGACAGCAGGGAAGAGGACAGCCACTGAGAAGTTACAACAAGCGGACAAGAGGTAGAACAAAAACAGAAGGCAAGGCGGGTCAACTAGCCGAGGTCAGTCCAGGAGGTCACGTCAGAACAAGGGAAGAGGCAAACACAAATCCGTAAACAAGCCGAGGTCAAAACACGAGAGGTACAGGGAGCAGGCAGAAGAGGTGTCAAGAGGCGGATCGATGTTCAATTCCAGAGGTAGCTTAATAACAATAAAGTACACAGCCTATAGGACGAAAATAACAGGAGGCCGCCTGTATTTATAGTGGGGAGTGAGGGTCATGTGACGTGGCCAGCGTCACATGACAGACAGACAGACAAGTCGAGCACCGAGTGATCAGCTCGGCGCTCAAGGCAGACCTAGGAGCAGGGAGCCTCCCAGCTAGCAAAGCCGCCCTGGGAACGAGGCCAAACACAGATCCTTGCTCCCGAAGCTAAGCAGCAGGTCTGCGGCTGATGGGAGACCGAGTGCGCCTTTGGCGCCCTGTTACATAAAATGTGTAGAAATGATGACATCATTTGGTTTACAAGCAATACCATGAGCCAAGTGATTTTAAACTATGTTTTTTACTTATCCTTTAAACGTCAAATCAAAACAATAGAGACAAAACATGTCATTAATGTTACAGGATACATAAATAAAAATAACATTTTCACAAATTTAACAAATCCCTGGTAAAACTGGTTGCCCCATAAGAGGGTTAATGCTGAACATTCCTATATACAAACAAACTGAAAAAATTGCATGGTGTTAAAAAGGCAGGAAGTGCTCAAACCCATATGCAGTTGTGCATGTGTATACAGGGGAGCAAATCCTGCACTTGAGGCCCGTTGCTAATGGCGATCCCCAGCAAAAAGGCATACGGTGGAGGAAGACCACAGCGGACCATAAGTACTACAATAAACATTCTACACAAGATAGCAATTATGTGGATGTGATAACCAATATAACATTATAATATAATAATACTTGCTGTAGGTATATAAACTCCAATTTAAATGTGCCTATTTTCTATCTACAGGCTACATTTAGGTGCACCTGCGAGGCCTGGGCCATATCAGTCAGTCTTGAGTGGGACTCACAGACTCCTCCCTCCTCCCATTGCTAGCATGGCTACATGCTGGAGGTAACTGGTGAGTTTTCTGTGAGTCGGACCTCACGCTCCTGTAATTCTCCCACTGGCCCGCATACGGCACAGGTAGGTGAGTGTTAGGACCCGAGCTACTTGAGAAACCTTGGCGCGGTGCTCGGGCTCAGACATGTTTTGCATAGTAGGACATGTTGGCTAATCTCTCAATTTTAACATCAGTTTGAGGGTTTAGTAAGACCGCAGAGTGCACCAGTCTTTGCAAACATTATTATCATGCTGAACATTCGCCTGATCTGGGGCCTCTGATGTGTAATGGTCTGGATAATTGGCCTGGGGAAAAGGGAGGGGGGGGGGTTTGTGGTTCGGCTCATGGAAAATTGTTGTGGCTGGACCGAAGGCCCTCGGACTGGTGGCTGGCAAGGTGGATAGGTGGTGGGTATTTGATGTGGGGCCAAGATCACCTGGCGCCGCACTGTGTCTATTAGGGAATGTATGTCCTCTTGGTATGGGGAGGCATACATCTCTAGGACACTTGCTATAGATGACATGCAACTACTTTGCCTCTCAGGAGGTACATGCCGCAGCAATGATGCCACCCCCTCATCATAATTTCCTCCTGAGCATCATCCCTCTTCCGGGCTAGGTAGTCAATAAATTGTGAATCTATTATTTCCCGAGTGGCTAGCTCCGAAGAAGGCTGAGTGCCACCCCTCCTTCGCCTCATCTGTGGTTGTTGGACTCGTGTAGGGATCCCTTCTGAAGACCTTGACATTTCCCTTGGCTGGGGTTGTGGATCTTCAGCCGGGGTCAGGGTTGGAGTGGACGCTGGCGAGAAGACAGCTGGAGTTTCAGCACCTCCAAGATCGGACAGCTGAGATACCTCTGCCTCCGGATCATCCAGGGCAAAAAACATTGCTTGGCATACTTTGCTAAACAGTGATTTGGGGATTTTGGCTCAGGCAGGGTTCGAAGTAAAAAATAACTGGCAAGCATCAACTAGAAGTCAACACAAAACCAAACTGTGCATCCTCTGTTAAAAAAAAATATAATCAGATGGGTAGACCACAGCCATCATAGATTTCAGACCAAATACAGATGAAAGGTCTTCAAATATACAAATAGTGGGCAATGACATACAGTTACAAACATGCTTTATGATTTATGAACAAAACTTATGGTCTCAAATCCATAACTGGTTTAAGGAACCGTAACTGTTTAGTATACATGTACGGTCTTTGCGGGATCCACCTTCACCACTGCGCCCCTTCTCTGTTAGTTCCCGACGGAACTGGTCTCTGCAACTGTTCCATCGTGTTTTAGTTTTTTTGACTGTCTGTTTTTTACCCCTTATAGTCTGACCCCACCCTTCTGAATATGCGGTAGATAGCTTCATTTGGGTTTGGCTGAACTGGTGTGAGTTTGTCTCTGGTGTTCCTGCTTGTCCGTCTCTACAGAAGTTAAGTGTCGTGTTTGTTTGAGTTTGCTATATTCCCTGTTGTTTGTATCTGGGCCTGAGACAGAGACTTCCATTCGTCCATCTGGGGAGGAATGAGTTGTCTCTGGTCCTTACCTTTTCCAGGGCCTTATAGGGAAATCAGGGCCTAGGTATCCTGCATATGAATATTCCTACCTTCAAGGTCTATTCATATTGATAGATAGTTAGGGCCCGGATTAGGGTCTTCTAGGAGGTGACCTGTTTCTTCCCTAGTTTCCAGGCCCAGTTACTGTTCCCCTTCCCTCCTGTGTTCAGTGTAGAGTTTTCCCCCACACTTATTGTGACAAATACATTATATGAGTTTTGTCTAAAAATAAAAATACACATTCAAAGTAACATCAAATGATGACCCTAAATGAAAATTCAGTAGCTTGAAAAACATGCTAAAAAGGGAATAATAAACAGCACATAGTACAGTAGGGCATAGCTCACTAACAGGCCGCAGCCTACATATCAGTCACAGATGTCCATGGGTTGCCCACTGTAACTACACGGCCCAGGCATGCCCCAGCCTGAGTTAGCTCTGTATACACAGCTGATGCATTTAGCAGGGATTACTATGGTCGCCGCTTACGCTGTCACCTCACCAGGCCAAACTCCACAGCAGCAAAACATTGTCCTTTCCAACATGTCGGCCCAGGTCTGGCTAACAGCAGCGTTTGGAAACGTACATGAACATCAAATGCCTCTGAAAAAACACACCGGGGCAATGTCGGACAGTACATTGTTGTAGTGATGTTCAGCACTGGATATTAATACTGTATGTAAGAAATGGACGAAGGAGGTGAATATTGTGACTAGGCCTTTAACAATATAATATGTTTGGTAAGGGGACAGATCTCGCCATATCAATTCTAACAGGCCCACATGTGTGCAAAACTGTAACGGGCGCACGCCGTGTAGACATCACTACTGATGGTCAGGACATGCATTAAAACATGTTTGTCTTGAAAACACATAATAAATAACAAACATGCACAAGCCAGACCAGAAGCATGTCCACAAAAGGGACACGAATATTACCTCATGTGACTACTTGCAACAAAAAAAAATGGAGAACACAGGGGCAAGGACACAAAACCACATAGCTTGCACTAACCTAAATCTTCACGACCTCTGCTGTCTGCTCTGTCCCATTCTCCCGGCTTCATGCCACTATCTCCCAGGACCCATCTTTTATTATTCTGTCGTGGTAGACATTGGCCCTGGTGTCCTAGAGCTCTGGGCGTTGCTGGACAAGCGTAATAAGCTTTTCCACATCCCAACGGGGCATTTTTCCAAGAGCACTTGGCAAACACTCTGCCGTATAGGATAATGTCCAAACTCTGGCCAAAACCAGTTCAAACTTCCTGTACAAGTTCACAGGCCTTGGACAGGGGTTTCATAGCAACCATCCGCCCAAAAATGCGGATAACATACAGATGGCTTCCGTTTGTCATCCGCATTTTTTTGCAGACCCATTAACTTGAATGGGTCCGCAAACCGTTTATTGCGGACAAGAATAGGATATGCTTTACTTTTTTTGCAGAATGGAACCACGGACAACGGACGCAGAAAACAAACGGTTGACTATCCGCATTTTCAACGGCTCCATAGAAATGAATGGGTCCGCAGCCTATCCGCAAAAAAAAAAGGAACGGACGCGGAACCAAACAACGTTCGTATACATGTAGGCTTAATAATGCCCCCATTAGAGGCCACAGTATTATTAATGTCCCTTCCCCACTCTTCTTCCACAAAAAAACTAAATAAAAAACCTTGCCTCATTCACTTGATCGCAACGCGGTGAACACTCGCTGCTCATTGCATGTGCAGGACAAGATCTGCATCCAGTAACCTCTCCTGTCATGTAGACCTTCTCTTTCCTCTTCTCCTCCATTTGACCCAGACCACCATGACACATTCTTTTAGCCGCATCTCGTCTCTACAGTTTGTAACACAGACACGTTAGATTTCTCATCCTGGTGTCCCCACAGTGTCATCCTGCCACCCCCAATACTGTGCCCGTTGTGCTCCCCAATGCCCCAGGAACTATACTGCTGAAAAAATAGTGACCCTGATAGATATAATTGGGGTCATTTATCAAACTGGTGTAAAGTAGAACTGGATTTCCAAAAGAGATGTCAAATATGAAAGGTGGAATCTGATTGGCTGCTATGGGCAACTAAGCCAGTTCTGCATTACACCAGTTTGATAAATTACCCCAAATGTTCCTATAGTGTCCACAGCAGCTATAATGTCCCCTAGAGACCCCCAGTAATAATACCACCCTATATTGTGCTCCAGGTAATAATCCCTGTATAGTGTCCCCAGAAATAATAGAATTGCCCCTATAGTGCCTCCCCAATAGCAACACCCCCATATAGTAATTTCCACCACACTGCCCCCACATAGTAATCCCCCATAGTAATTTCCCCCCACACTGTAATTTCCCCCAAACTGCCCCCATCTAGTAGTTTGCCCCCACACAGTAATTTGCCCCACACTGCCCCCACATAGTAATTTCCACCACACTGCCCCCACATAGTAATTTGCCCCCACATAGCAATTTCCCCACACTGTCCCCACATAGCAATTTTCCCACATAGCAATTACCCCACACTGTCCCCACACAGCAATTACCCCACACTGTCCCCACATAGCAATTACCCCACACTGTCCCCACATAGAAATTACCCCACACTGTCCCCACATAGAAATTACCCCACACTGTCCCCACATAGCAATTACCCCACACTGTCCCCACACAGCAATTACCCCACACTGTCCCCACATAGAAATTACCCCACACTGTCCCCACGTGGCAATTACCCCACACTGTCCCCACACAGCAATTACCCCACACTGTCCCCACATAGCAATTACCCCACACTGTCCCCACACAGCAATTACCCCACACTGTCCCCACATAGCAATTACCCCACACTGTCCCCACATAGAAATTACCCCACACTGTCCCCACATAGCAATTACCCCACACTGTCCCCACATGGCAATTTCCCCCACACTGTCCCCACATAGAAATTACCCCACACTGTCCCCACACAGCAATTACCCCACACTGTCCCCACACAGCAATTACCCCACACAGCAATTGCCCCACACTGTCCCCACATAGCAATTACCCCACACTGTCCCCACATAGAAATTACCCCACACTGTCCCCACATAGCAATTACCCCACACTGTCCCCACATGGCAATTTCCCCCACACTGTCCCCACATAGCAATTACCCCACACTGTCCCCACATAGCAATTACCCCACACTGTCCCCACATAGAAATTACCCCACACTGTCCCCACATAGCAATTACCCCACACTGTCCCCACATAGAAATTACCCCACACTGCCCCCACATAGCAATTACCCCACACTTCCCCCACATAGCAATTACCCCACACTGTCCCCACATAGAAATTACCCGACACTGTCCACACATAGTAATTTCCCCCACACTGTCCCCACATAGTAATTTCCCCCACACTGCCCCACATAGTAATTTCCTCCACACTGCCCCCACATAGAAATTACCCCACACTGCCCCCACATAGCAATTACCCCACACTTCCCCCACATAGCAATTACCACACACTGTCCCCACATAGAAATTACCCCACACTGTCCCCACGCAGAAATTACCCCACACTGCCCCTACATAGAAATTACCCCACACTGCCCCCACATAGCAATTACCCCACACTGCCCCCACATAGCAATTACCCCACACTGTCCCCACATAGTAATTTCCCCCACACTGTCCCCACACAGCAATTACCCCACACTGCCCCCACATAGAAATTACCCCACACTGCCCCCACATAGAAATTACCCCACACTGCCCCCACATAGCAATTACCCCACACTGCCCCCACATAGTAATTTCCCCCACACTGCCCCCACATAGTAATTTCCCCCACACTGTCCCCACACAGCAATGTCCTCACACTGTCCCCACATAGCAATTACCTCTACACAATAGTTTCCCCCACACTGCCCCATCTAGTAATTTGCCCCCACATAGTAGTCCCTCCCATAATAATTTGCCCCCACACAGCAATTTGCCTCCACACTGCCCCATCTAGCAATTTGCCCCCACATAGTATTCCCTCTCATAATAATTTGCCCCCACATAGCAATTTGCCCCCACACTGCCCCATCTAGTAATTTGCCCCCACATAGTATTCCCTCCCATAATAATTTGGCCCCATACAGCCCCCACATTCCCCCCCATGTAATCGATTTATCTTCCCTAATATGTCCTCTTGTGTGTCCCCCCCCCCATCCCAAGTAGGCACATGAAATAAAAAATTAAAAAAAATGAACAAAAAATGAAAAGATAAATACTCACCTATGTCCAGGGCCAGGCGCTTGCTCGCAGAGCCCCGAACGTCCCTATTGTAATCCGCCACTGGTCCTACTGCTTCCAGTCAATGCTGCGAAATGTCATCATGTGGAGTGCAGGTCCCATCCTGCGCGTCCAGTGAGCAGCGAGCGTTCCCCACGTTGCTATCGAATGGATGAGGTGAGTTTTATTTATTCTTTTAACACAAGCAGAAAGGGGGCAAAAGTTGTACTAATGAGCGCTCCACAATGGAAGTGCTGATTAGTAAGAGTGAACAGGTGGCACTGGCGACCCTACGCACGGACCACTAGGGTTCTCATGATAACATGTACATTTGTATTTAAGTGGTTAATTATATTCATTGGTGGTGCCCACCCTCCTCAGTATTATATTCATTGGTGGCCAGCGGAAGCTTCACAGCCCCCACTCCTTAATCTTTTCATTGGTGGCAGTGGAGGCCACATCACAGTGATGAGGGAGGGACTACCTCCTTCTCCTCTGTTTCAGCTGATGAGAACAGGCGAAGGCGGTCATGTTCTCTAAAAGTAGCGCAACCTAGTAATGGAAAACAGCAAATCCCGGTATGGTATCGATCTGGGTGCAAAAGTATTGATCGAAAATTCAATACCCGGTGCAACCCTTCTGTGCACACAGAGCCGCATGCCCACAGATAGGGCTCTGAGTGCCCCCTCTTTCACGCGTGCCATAGGTTCACCACCAATGTCCTAAATCATAGACTCACTGCTGGAAAGGCTACGGAAAAGCCAAACATAGCTGGTCCCCAATTGTTGAAGACCCTGAAACTTCACCTCCATCTGAGCTCTTGAATTGCCCAACATCACAGATATTATTATGTTTCAGGATCTTCAGCTTCATTACTCAACGGTTCTTCCTTAAAAAAGTGCAATTAATAACATGAAAAATCTCATTTTCAGCCCAGTTTCTTTTATTTTTTTAACATTTTTTCCATCAGTTGAAGCTCTTTATAAAAGATTGTTAAGCTGACATTATGTGTATACGGGGGGAGTCCTGCGGGCCTACAAAGAACCAAGATCTTTCCACGAAGAGCTCATTATCTGGAGGAACGTAATCCTCTTCTTATCTACTGTGTATCTCCTTTTTTTCTTGGCCGGCTGAGTCAGTTTCCACCCACAGAAGGGAAGCTGTGTTTTCCTTCATTAACTATTCAGTAAATTACTCTGCTCAATAAAAACAAGTCGTTTCCCGAAGGACTAATGAAGATGTTGCTTCCAATGGATTTTTGTTTTCTCACTAATTCATCTCGCATTAGGTGATTTGCTGGACTGAGCTGTAGGGGCTGGACGGCTGATTAATCTATAGGAAGAGGAGAAAAGACTGATCATTTCCTATGATTAACAAACAATTTAAAAAAGATCTAAAAAATTCTTCTAAAATGAAAAAAAAAAAAAACATAGTAAGGCTGTGTTGAGATGGAAATGGTAAGGCCGCGTTTTGGCATAAAAATTACAGTCTCGAAAACCAGGCACATAGCAGTTTTGGTGGACCTTCAGTAGACCTTAGATACTGTAGCTGTGCAATGATCCAGTAGAGTTGCTGGAGGTCCATCCTAGAGAGTACACACCATAGACCAAACTGCTGGTATAGGGCCCTTGGTTGACCCAGTTCTGGTTGATCCTCCTTCCTTTGATATTGGGTGCCAGGACTCTCCGCACAAGAGGAACCGCATTCTTAGCAAGCAAGGAAATGCAATGGGGTGAAGGCAAAACTCACCAATGTAACTGAGAGGCCCCTCACTTTGGGCAGAGCTCACCACTGGGTCCAGGTACTGTAACCACAGTTAGGACACTGATCGGAGTCTGGTTTATTACAGCCATCTGAAATTGACCTTAAAGGCTTTTTTCAGGATCAGGACATTGATGTTTTTACCTCAGAACAGGCCATCAATATCCGATCTGGTGGGGTACAACCCTTGGTACCTCTGATAATCAGCTACTTAAAGGGACCACAGAGCTTGCTTACAGGACTGTGGCCTCCTCATTGTTCACGCTGTCTACTTAGTAGCCTGCTCCTAATGATATAGCTGATAACAGGGAGCAATCAAAGCTAGCATGTTCGACTGGCAGGGCAACCAGCTTTTCAAGGCCCCTGAAAGGAAATTCTGTCCCTTACGTAGTCCTAAACTCCCTCCACACTGATACCAGAGCCCTGAAATGGTTGATCACAGTGAACAATAGATTTCATTAAAGTGCACACAGAATGTAGTGTGTATCTCTTTAAGGTGGGGGCTGATTATATAAAAGTACAAAAAAGTATCAAAGCCTATACTGTACTATTCTGTACTGCAATTTCACATGTTATCTAAATGCCGGCTACCACAGGGAGACCGGGGGATTTATGGCAATCCAATATATAATATCCTCTGTAGATTATAGACAGCAGAAAGGCGAAGAGGTCAACGGGTCTATTAGTAGATTAATCTGTATAGGGTAGTAACTTAATGACAGCGAATCAATGTGCATAATAACATCCTCCGCCATATACTCGCCTCATGACAATTACAGAGTCTAGATATAATATTCTTATAGTGTAAACTCTTGTATATACGGGCAGTATTATAGTAGTTATTTTCTTGTACATATGCAATGAGCCGGACCGTGGGTGCAGTTACACAGAAGCCAAATTATGCAGTGGGTCAGGATGGAGGTATAATAGTCTATTGTTTGTTCGTGACACCAATTGCAGCGTGCACATTGTACTAACACAGGGCCCTTTAAGGTGTTGTAACTCACGTACCAGGTTAGGAATGCCAGAGTGGTGTAATGTCTCTGTGTGGTAGTGGTAGTGGTGTCATCGGTGTCTCCTACCTGGGTACAGCTGGACTCCTGGATCCTGGCTCACTTGCAATAAAATGAGTGTGTTGCTAGTAGGAGTAATTGAGGAACTTGCAGCAGTAATTGAGATCCAGACTTTGAATAAAGTTCAAACTTGTCTTTACTTGATGCAGCTTTCATCCAAGCGAGATACAGCAATAGTCTGAAGTCCCAGAAGGTATTGGCAATGTGTGGCAGGAATCTATCTTCCGCTCTATCATGTGCCTGGAGCTTTTGAAGGAAAAGGACGTCTGCTTAGTAGCTCTGCAATGTGGCAAGAATTTATCTTCTGCGCTTACTATCTTCTGCTGTCTTGGGGACTGACTAGCTGAGGAGGAATTTGGCTTCTCCTGGGGTCTCTGGACGGTACTCACAGTTATTGTCCCAGGGTATGCTTCTTCCTGTAACTGGAGGGGGCTGCTTGCTTTCTACCAGCTGAGGCTGAAGGGCTCAGGCTGGGGATGATGATCAATTGTCTCAGCCGAGACAAGATCCTGGCTTTGGATCCCTATATCTGGGAGCTCCTACTTCCCCTAGCCAGGGTGGCTGGCACACTAACTTAACTTCCTTCTCTCCCCATGAGGCAGGAAGTGGGCATAAACTACTCTGCTCACAGAGGGGGGAGCTAAACTGGAATGAACTATTCCAGTTCAGAAACACTAAACTGGCTTAAGTCCCTGCTGGTGAACATAGAAATTACAGCAATATACATTTAACAAGGATTTCAATGCACATTTGTGAGGATATTATGAAAAATTACACAAGATGGCAATGTAAAAGCTCTTAACAGATTGTAGCTGGGTAAAAGAGTTTTGTAACACAACTCTGGGGTGTTACATTCCCCCTTACTTTGAGTTAAGCCGCACTCTGCTTAGGAGGGAGAGGAACCAGCTCTGGGGTACCCAAATAAATACAAAGTGCTGCATGTATTACACATAAAGACATACATAGACAAAACATATAACGACTATCACAAGGTTCCTGCCTGCATGAGTAGGGTGTCCTATGAACAGTTTCCCTCTCTCGGTATAACCAGAGTACTGCACTAAGCAAACATTACTGACTAACTTTAGAGTGTTCTGGATCCTTTAAACACCAAAGAAAGCATAGGGGTGTCTTTACTCTGTAGTCCCGCCATTATGTAATGGAATGCCCGCAAATAGAAGGGTGGCTTTATCCGGTATTCCCTTCCCTGCACCAAAGTCTGAAGAATATGGCTTATAGCATGATCACTATGGTGACTAAGGGTAGCTAAATTGTGGCTCTAATACTTGAGGCACCATACCTTAGGCAAAGGCTCAGAAGGGGAGGTATTAGCGTCTCCATGCACTTCTGGCAATGTCACAGGAGGAGGGTATGATAATCCCATGAAACTCCTGGAAGACACGTCAGGATGGGAGAAATCATGAACAAACAACAAGCGGGAAGGAGGGGTCAAAAACTCCTCTAACCATTCCCGAAGCAGCGGGGTCACCCGTGTAGTGACTAGACCTGCCAGGACTTACCACTTGGTCCTACCTGTGCACTATGAGTAGGCCATTATTATTAACCGTCTGTATAGGCAGTGCGTATAAAGGGGGTGAGAGAACAAGAGCTGTAAAATAAGGCACACTGGAGTAAGTTGCTACATTTCTGGTTAAGTGCAATGTTAAGTGCAATCATCACAATACGTGCATAAAGTCCCATTGCGGCACCTAGAAGAGAATACACACAATGGGCATATTATACTTGAACGTTGCATAACCTGTAAGCATAGAAGTAGGATTAGTGCTAAAACATTATGCAAATATCAGTGCAATCAAGAATATTATAATACGCTCAAATATGACTTGAGTCCTTATTCTTGAGGTGCTTAATGTAGAATCCTCTGGAAACTGTAAAAAGTCAATTGTAATCCACAGAAATAATAAAAGTTAAAGGGGTTCTGCACTTTCATTTAACTGATGATCTATCCTCTGGATAGATCATCAGCTTCTGATCGGCGGGGGTCCGACACCCGGGACCCCCGCCGATCAGCTGTTTGAGAAGGCAGTGGCGCTCCAGCAGCGCCGCGGCCTTCTCACTGTTTACCGCCGGGCGGCCCGCCCACTGACGTCACGACTAGTATCAACTAGAGTGGGCGCGGCTAAGCTCCATTCAAGTGAACAGAGCTTAGCCGCGCTCACTCTAGTTGATACAAGTCGTGACGTCAGTGGGCGGGCGGCCCGGCGGTAAACAGTAAAAAGGCCGCGGCGCTGCTGGAGCGCCGCTGCCTTCTCAAAAAGCTGATCGGCGGGGGTCCCGGGTGTCGGACCCCCGCCGATCACAAGCTGATGATCTAGCCAGAGGATAGATCATCAGTTAAATGAAAGTGCAGAACCCCTTTAATTGTAATCCACACAAGGTAGTGGGTGATTGCTACAGTGGGTAGTTTTCCTCACAAGAAAGCCTGAAAATCTTCCTCCTGGGTCCCATATTTGAGGACGCAAAAGTTCTTTAAACTGTATGCTCTCAGCAGCTGTAACTCTAGCAGAAACTTCATCTGTAATCTCCTGGTGGCGTTCTGTGGCAGAACTTGGAACTGCAGGATTACACTTTTCTGGAGGATCCTCTGTAGGCCTTGGTCTTTTCCTTGTAGGTGTCAGGTTTTCTGGACAGCAATAAAGGACGGACCCTTGGGCTTTCATAGCAAAGAGCTCCGGATTCGGTGCTGTGATTGAAACCCCGCTCGATCAGCTCTCAGAGGAGACAACTGCACAGATTGGAGCAGACATGGAGGTCAGTATACAGGACCCTCAGCCGTCCACAATGTCAGCTGTACAGCGGTCTGGAGCAGACACAGGTGGTGCTGTGGAGAAGCCCGCTCAGTGCTGTGGAGAAGCCCGCTCAGTGCTGTGGAGGAGACCCCGCTCAGTGCTGTGGAGGAGACCCCGCTCAGTGCTGTGGAGGAGACCCCACTCAGTGCTGTGGAGGAGACCCCGCTCAGTGCTGTGGATAAGACCCCGCTCAGTGCTGTTATTGAGACCCCGCTCAGTGCTGTTATTGAGACCCCGCTCGATCGGCTCTCAGAGGAGACAACTGCACAGATTGGAGCAGACATGGAGGTCAGTATACAGGACCCTCAGCCATCCACAATGTCAGCTGTACAGCGGTCTGGAGCAGACACAGGTGGATCTGCAGGACAATCTGGAGTCACTAAGCCTGTAGAGGAAAGGCCCAGCACTGATCCTCCTGCAGACCGTCCACAATTCAGGAGATTGTTCTCCAATGTTACAAGGCCGGCTAACCCTCCACCTCAGAGGAGGAATGCTGTACGGATTAAGTATACGGGTCCAGAAGAAAACCTCCCCTCCAGACTGTACATAGGGAAAGTTCTTCTGAAGGACTTCATGAAATTTAAGGCATCTGAGGTGTACGCCCTGATCCATATCCCCTCCAGCAGGATCTATGACATCAGCTTTAAGCTTCAGTATGATCTGGACTTATTCTGGAATATATACAATGACACCAAAGAACAGTCAATCTGGGAGCATCTACAGGTGATCCAGTTGTCCAAGCCTCAGGTAGTGAAGGCCACCATCTTGTTACAGTCTGAGGTGGTGGCGCTGGCAGATCTGGAGCACTGGCTGAGCAGACAGTGTCTGTTGAAGAGTCATCCCGGAAAAATATATGATGAGGAAGACATTTGGAATGGCGGATACACCGTGATGATACAGCTAGAGCAGAACAATGGTGTGACCAGACATCTGCCGCACTCCTTCTACCTGGGCTCAGAGAGGGGGATATGCTACTACCCCGGGCAGCCGCGGCTGTGTCACAGATGTGGGGGCAGGCACCTCGCCATCAACTGCTCCCGTATTAAGTGCTCATTTTGTGGACAGTTTGGTCATTCAAAGGACGACTGTACAGGTCCGGTCATCTGTAACCTGTGTTTAGGATCTGGTCATACGTTCCGGGACTGTCCGCATGCAGATCATAATAAAGGCAGTGATGAGATCTTCTCAGAGGCCATGGACGAAGGTCAGGAGGATGTCACTGCAAGAGCAGATACAGCCCCAGAAACTGGAAATCCTCATACTGAAGCAATGCAAATTACTAGTGACCCTGCTGTAGAGAGTGGAGACCCTCCTGATGCACTACAAGTACCGGCAGAGTTGGAGACTGATAGCCAAACTGCTCCATTACAAGTAACAACATCTGCTGAACCACAAGTACCAGCTATTGAAAAGGCTTTGAAATCCAGAAATCCTGCTGTGGAAGCTAAAGTACCATCTGTAGCACTACAAGTACCAGCCACTGACGATAATTCTAATCTCCAGAGTAAAGTGACCAGTAAACTAGTTGTCAAACCACCTAAAGAACTGCCCTCTACGTCTACAAAGCCTGATGGTCCAGCTGCAGGGCTCAGGAAGCTCAGGAGGTCCTCTGTGGATGAAGAGGGGTTCCAGACTGTAAAAAGAAAGAACAGCGCTACAGCAAAGAAAACCCCTGATCCGCCAGTGCTGGCCATAACCTCCGGGCAGTATGCTGCGCTAGGGGAAGAAGAGTCAGAAGAAAAGATTGAAATGGACTATGTTTCTTCACATAACCCTGATGGTGACCCTCTGGAAGATGAACCTGGCCGTTCAGTGTCCACCAAAAGATGGGGTTCTAAAGGTCACAGTAGTGGAAGGAGGAAAAAGAATAAGAAAAACTAAGGGACCTGGATGAGGCTGAGAATCAGCTCTATAAATGTGAACAGTGTGAAGACTAAGAACAGGTGGCAGGCGATCTACCAACGTCTGTCTCAGGAGAGATCTGACATCTTCTTCTTACAGGAGACTTATTTGAAGAGCAATGCTCAGGTGTTTGCAGCCAAGAGAGACTGGAGATATGGAGCATCTTTCTGGTCCTTCGGGCTGGAGAGAAATGATGGTGTGGCAATTCTCTTCAATAAGATGGAAGTTGAGGTGGAGAGAGTCCTGGAGATCTGTTCGGGCCGCTGTCTGATGCTGGACTTTATACTGGACACTGTGTATTATAGAGCCATTAATGTCTATGCTCCTCAGACTAGAAAGGAGAGGAGGGAATTATTCCAGCAGATGAAGCCATATTGTTTTACATCCAGGGTGTTTATAATGTGCGGGGATTTTAATAGTGTCTCCTGTAATGTGGACCGTTCCAGTAGTCATAAGCAATTGAGATATGATGAGAACTTACTTAACAATATAGTCCAGCAGGCTCATTTAGTGGATCCCTATGGTTTGCGTGGCTCCAATAGAGCCTACACTTACCATAAGGCCGGTAACGCCAGTAGAATAGACCGGGTGTATATAAAACGTGAAGTGAGGAGCTCTGACTACAGGACGAGTCCCATAGAGTTCTCTGACCATTGTATGGTGAGTGTCACGCTGGATCTGGCCGGGGCCGTGGTCTGTGGTAGGGGCTACTGGAAGGTGAACAGCTCGGTGCTGCAAGATCCAGGGTTTAGAGAGGCCTTTACCACCTTCTATAATGACCGGAGGACCACCCAGTGTATGTGTGAAGACACAGCGGAGTGGTGGGAGTGTATGAAGAGTGATATCAAGCAGTTTCTGATGTACTGCGAGGAGGCATAGTAATGTGGAGTATATGAGGTATTCTGCACTGAGGCTGCAGCTAAGCAGGTTATATGGTAAGATCAATAGTGGTGAGAAGATAGATGGTAAATACATCAGCCAGATAAAGCAGGAGATGCGAGAGCTGCAGTATGACCGCCTCAAGTCTCTCAAAGCAGAGGGGCAGTTCGATAATTGGGGGGTCCACAACCCAGACCCCTATATTGCCTGTAAGAACAGGGTTAATAAGAAGCTTATGACCAGCCTGTTAGATAAGCATGGGGTGGAGCAGTCAGATCAGAGTAAACTCCACAAGATTATTAGAGATTATTACAAAAATCTGTTTAAAGGCCGTCAGATAAGTGGTGACAGCATCAGAACTTACCTGAAAGGCGTCAAACTCCCTAAACTAGATCATGCACAAGTAGATGGCTTGGCCGAGCCCATAACTGAGGAGGAGGTGAAGAGGAGCATTGACTCCTTAAAAACCAAGAAGAGCCCAGGCCTGGACGGTCTAACCAGTGAATTCTATAAGGAGTTTAGAGATATATTAGCCCCAGACCTGGCGCAGGTCTATAATGATTGCCTCTCTGCCAGGAAACTTCTGCAGTCACAGTATAAATCTGTTCTGGTTCTCCTGGCAAAGAAAGGAAATCTAAAAGACTTAAAAAACTGGCGTCCATTGTCCTTACTGAACACTGATTATAAAGTCTTGGCCAAGATCTTGTATCACAGGCTGAGTGCGGTGGCAGATGACCTGATCATCTCCAACCAGACGTGTGGTGTGAAAGGCCGGACTATAGAGGACTCATTGCTGCTGGTGAGGGAAGCGGTGACAGACATCAGGCAGCACAGTGGAGGAGCATATGTGGTTGGGTTAGACCAGAGCAAGGCCTTTGACAGAGTCCATCATGACTACTTATATCAGGTGTTGTTGGAGTATGGCCTTCCTGTACGCTTCGTACAATGGCTGCAGGTTCTCTATAAGGAGGCGGTAAGTCAGCCTCTGATTAATGGTCACTTGGCAGAACCCTTTAGGATCATGTCTGGTGTAAGGCAGGGGTGCCCTCTAAGCCCATTATTGTACGTCTTCAGTCTGGATCCTTTTTTAAGAAAGTTGCAAGATAATAGAAATCTCTTGGGGTTGGAATGTCACCTACAGAGTAAAAGAGTGGACATAAAGTTCTGTGCTTATGCGGACGATGTGACGGTTCTGGTCTCGTCTAGTGAGGACTGTGTGGCCCTACAACAGGAGATAGCAGCTTTCTCTCGAGTGTCAAATTCTGCTGTGAATATGGATAAGAGCGAGGCGTTGTGGCTGGGGGGTGACCATGGGGTCTTCTCAGTGCCCTTTAGAACAGTGCAGGGCAAGATAAAGATTTTGGGGATTCAGTTTGGAACTGTAGATGATGGGAAGGTGAACTGGGAGGAGAAGCTGGCGGTGTGTGAGCAGAAGGCGCAGTGCTGGAGGCACTGGAAGCTGACCTATCAGGAGAAGATCCGCCTGCTGAAAAGCTTCCTGCTCCCGCTATTCCTCTGTGTCAGTGTAGTGTTCCCAGTGCCCGATAAGTTACTTATCAGACTGACCAATATCTTCTTCCACTTCTTGTGGGGTAATAGGGTGAATATAGTCAGGAGGAACATTGTCTATCTCCCCCAGAAGGAGGGCGGCCTGTCCATGCCCTGCCCAGAGCTCTTCTTTAACCTAATGTTTCCGATGAGGAATTTCTCATTTTGTAAGAGTTCAGAGTTGAAGCTGTGGAGTCGTCTGTTTAAGAACCAGATCCATCAGTTTGTGTCTGTGTGGTCGGTAGGTGACCCCATTCAGAGGATCTCGGGGCGCATTAAGAATAACGTTTCCTGGTACGCGGTACAAGCAATTAGCAAGATCATTAAATGGAAAATCTTATATGGTGAGGTAAAGCAGTTCAGTAGGAAAGAGATGTATAAGAACCTGCTGATGTCTCGGTTTAGTGCCCATATCCAGCTGAGGAACGCCCCGAACCTGGATGTAAAACAGGCTGTGAAAATCCTGGAGGACCCCAGAGTCCCCGCTCACATGAAGGATGTGTCATGGCTGGCATTTCATGGTAAAATGTATGTCAGGGACAATCTAAAGTGTAGAAATGTGCCAGATAGATCCTGCCCTAGAGAGCAATGCCGTCAGGTACTGGAGACCATGGAGCATCTTCTGCTGGACTGTCCGTTCAGTGTCCAGGTATGGGAGGCCGTGTCACGGTCCCTTCAGTTACCACATCTAGTGGGGCAGCCATATAATCAGCTCTTGTATGGAGACTTCCCCCCAGATCTCAGACAATACAGCAGAAGTTCCTTGTATGTAGTGAATGTGGTGACCATGTACCATCTGTGGTGTGCGCGGTGCTGCCTGGTCATCAACAGAGAGCTCCTGACCTGTGATAACATCTTATATAATATCCTGGAAAGTCTGAAGATGATATATAAGAAAGACCTGAAAAATAACCGCAATAACGTGCACTGGAGGAACATCCATGTGTCAGCAATTGTATAATGTGTTGTGATGTCACTTTATATTATTATTCTTTTCTATGATTTTATTGTAAGTGTATAGTAATATTTTGTTGCCTGTTTTTAAATAAAAAGATCATTATAGTAGTTATATTCTTGTACATAGTAGGCAGTATTATAGTAGTTGTATTCTTGTACATAGGAGCAGTACTATAGTAGTTATATTCTTGTACATAGGAGGCAGTATTATAGTAGTTATATTTCTGTACATAGGAGCAGTATTATAGTAGTTATATTCTTGTACATAGGAGCAGTATTATAGTAGTTATATTCTTGTACATAGGAGGCAGTATTATAGTAGTTATATTATTGTACATAGGAGGCAGTATTATAGTAGTTATATTCTTGTACATAGGAGCAGTATTATAGTAGTTATATTCTTGTACATAGGAGCAGTATTATAGTAGTTATATTCTTGTACATAGGAGCAGTATTATAGTAGTTATATTCTTGTACATAGGAGCAGTATTATAGTAGTTATATTCTTGTACATAGGAGCAGTATTATAGTAGTCATATTCTTGTATATAGGAGCAGTATTATAGTAGTTATATTCTTGTACATAGGAGGCAGTATTATAGTAGTTATATTCTTGTACATAGGAGCAGTATTATAGTAGTTATATTCTTGTACATAGGAGCAGTATTATAGTAGTTATAGTCTTGTACATAGGAGCAGTATTATAGTAGTTATATTCTTGTACATAGGAGCAGTATTATAGTAGTTATATTCTTGTACATAGGAGCAGTATTATAGTAGTTATATTCTTGTACATAGGAGCAGTATTATAGTAGTGTGACGAAACCAACCTCGCCACGGTGTTTTGGAGGGGGCTGGTTGCTAGCCTCTTGCCTCAGGATTATGGCCCATACTAACTTTAAAGAAAACAGGCCGGCCGCACAGCTTAAATCTGTCTTTGGAATTGTGTTTTATGTTATTATGCGTTCGGTTAAATTGTATGTTATGTGAGGGCACCCAGATAGCTAATATTATTGTATTCGTGTATTCTGAGTGCCATTCACCTAATGATATGCACTCAGACTTGAGCTATCTGGGGATATGTTAAATGTCTGTGTTTGCTGGGAGGGTGTGCCATTGTGTGTTTGGGTGGTGATTCCTGTCCTGTTGTCTCCACGTGTGTATTGGTGTCTCCCCTTTGTCCTGAGAGATAATTGGATTATCCCCCGGTTGTCTCTGGGGCAGAGAGGAGGAAACCATGATGCATTGTGGGGATATGTTGTATCTGTCCTGTGTCGCAGTCTCCATTCTGGTCCCCTAAGGGCGTGGCCACCAGATGGGGACCTGCATAAATACTGGCGGGTAGCCCTCAATAAAGTGTTCCTGTTTTATCCTTCATCATGTTGAGACTGGTGTTTGGATAACTGATCAAACTGGGGGATTGCTATACGCTGAAGATTTGCTATACTCCCCTGGCATAACTACTAGCTCTTGTAAGAGCTGTTCCTGCTCTCTGGCTGTAGGAGAGGTTCACCCACTGGAGCCTGGAGCCTTGTCGTAGGTCCAGCGTGGGTGGAGGACGGTGAGACCCCAACCAAGCTGCGGCGGTTCGTGGGGTCTGCAGGGCGTACGGTGTCAAGTGGAGTGCTTGGAGTCCTCGGAAAGCACTAGGAGCATCTATCGACGGAGGTACCCGGTCGGGGTGCTAGGAGGTCCGTTACATTGGTGGCAAGCAGTGGGATGGCGTCCTAGTGTGAGGAGAAGCAGCTCGGAGACACCGTTCGTGGAGTATATTGAGGGCAACGCTAGTATCCGTACAGCGCCCCTGGCTACAGCAGGATGGAATCGGCTAGTCTTCGAACAGCATTCCACTACGAGGAGGATGATGACCCGGACTGGAGGGATGCAGTCCGGAAAGGCGTCTGGCACGAGGCCCTGGAAGATGTACAGCGTCGGCGGGGCGAGTGTCTCCCCAGTGAGGAGCAGCAGTTGCGGATGCGAGTGGCCCTGCGAATGCCCCTTCTGGGAGAGGAGCCCCTGAATGAGTGGGTGACAGAACTGGAGAGCCTGGTATGGAAGGAGCTTTGGCTAGATGACGCCTACCAGGCACTCTGGTGGTATGTGATTCGGCACTCTCCCTGGATGGCTGAGCACGACAGACCCGAGGGTGAGGATTATGATGGCCCTGGCCTGTTGTTTGAGGCCTTCGCAGAACCGGAGTTCGGAGATGCTGGAGGGTCCCGGTTCTGGGATATCTATGACTACAGAGAGGCTATGCATGATTGGGCTACAGCGAGAGAGGTGAGACAAGACCTGGCATCTCTAGTCACAAAGGAGTGGGAGCTGGAGCAGGACTACCAATACTTCTTCAGCTCAATTCGGTCCCAATATACACTGCCAGAGAGCTGGGTGGCAGTCCCAGACCTACAACCCTACAGCTGGGAAGACCCGACTGAAGTATCCCCTGCTTCAGTACCAGCTACAGAGGTAGGGGTCCTCATAGACTGGTCCTGTGAGGAACCACAACAGGCAGGTGGAGAAGGGACCGAGGGCTCTCCACCGGGATGCTGGGATGCTGGCCCAGACCCTCAGCGGCAGCCGGAGTTGCCAGGTGTGGACGCAGGTGATCCTGACTCGCAAATGTTGAGGGACCTCACAGACTGGTCCTGGGTGGACCCACAGATGGCAGGTGGAGATGGGACCGAGGTCTCTCTACTGGCCCTACAGGGATGCTGGGCCGCCTGCCCAGATCTCCAGCGGCAGTGCATATCACAGGGAGAGGAGACAACCGGTCTCTCTCCCCAGCGGCAACCTGAGTTCCAGGGGGAGGAGATGCGGGGTCCCTCTGCCTTACAGCAACCAGAGTCCTGGGGAGGAGAGGCAACCGGCCTCACCATCCACCAGCAGCCGGAGATACCGGGAAAAGGGGAACACAAGCCCCTCTGCATGGGCGCAGATGAGACCGCGGGCTCGGTGCCAGTCCTACAGGGATGCTGGACAGTCGGTCCAGATCCCCATCCATCTCCGCAGGGATACCAGGAGGAGGAGGTAAGCGAGCCCTCCCCTTCCCAGCTACTTCCCAACAGAGTTCTGGGGGCAGGGGATGAGCCTGCGCTACCCACTGATTTCTTCCCAGCAGAAGAGCTGGCATCAGGGCAGAGCGCAGTCGGCCTCTGCCCTCCTCTATCCTCTTCTCCAGAGCCGGACATCCCACAGGCTACCCCAGCGGAAGTGCTGGCATCTGGGCAGAGTGCAGTCGGCCTCTGCCCTCCCCTATCCTCTTCTCCAGAGCCGGACTCCCCACCGGCTACCCCAGCGGAAGAGCTGGCATCTGGGCAGAGCGCAGTCGGCCTCTGCCCACCAAGTACCTACAGCTCCAAGCTGGAGAACCACAAGGCAGCAAGGAGTCGCAGATGCCCACTCAACAGCTGGGGACATACGGAACAGAGCCAGGCCCCAAAATTCAACAGGTCCAGTATGGGGTTGTGGTTGGACTGCCAGACTAACTCAGGTACTGACCGTGAGGTCAGGTATCTGGTTAGTCTTCCCTGGAAGGGGGAGATGTGTGACGAAACCAACCTCGCCACGGTGTTTTGGAGGGGGCTGGTTGCTAGCCTCTTGCCTCAGGATTATGGCCCATACTAACTTTAAAGAAAACAGGCCGGCCGCACAGCTTAAATCTGTCTTTGGAATTGTGTTTTATGTTATTATGCGTTCGGTTAAATTGTATGTTATGTGAGGGCACCCAGATAGCTAATATAATTGTATTCGTGTATTCTGAGTGCCATTCACCTAATGATATGCACTCAGACTTGAGCTATCTGGGGATATGTTAAATGTCTGTGTTTGCTGGGAGGGTGTGCCATTGTGTGTTTGGGTGGTGATTCCTGTCCTGTTGTCTCCACGTGTGTATTGGTGTCTCCCCTTTGTCCTGAGAGATAATTGGATTATCCCCCGGTTGTCTCTGGGGCAGAGAGGAGGAAACCATGATGCATTGTGGGGATATGTTGTATCTGTCCTGTGTCGCAGTCTCCATTCTGGTCCCCTAAGGGCGTGGCCACCAGATGGGGACCTGCATAAATACTGGCGGGTAGCCCTCAATAAAGTGTTCCTGTTTTATCCTTCATCATGTTGAGACTGGTGTTTGGATAACTGATCAAACTGGGGGATTGCTATACGCTGAAGATTTGCTATACTCCCCTGGCATAACTACTAGCTCTTGTAAGAGCTGTTCCTGCTCTCTGGCTGTAGGAGAGGTTCACCCACTGGAGCCTGGAGCCTTGTCGTAGGTCCAGCGTGGGTGGAGGACGGTGAGACCCCAACCAAGCTGCGGCGGTTCGTGGGGTCTGCAGGGCGTACGGTGTCAAGTGGAGTGCTTGGAGTCCTCGGAAAGCACTAGGAGCATCTATCGACGGAGGTACCCGGTCGGGGTGCTAGGAGGTCCGTTACAAGTAGTTATAGTCTTGTACATAGGAGCAGTATTATAGTAGTTATATTCTTGTACATAGGAGCAGTATTATAGTAGTTATATTCTTGTACATAGGAGCAGTATTATAGTAGTTATATTCTTGTACATAGCAGGCAGTATTATAGTAGTTATATTCTTGTACATAGGAGGCAGTATTATAGTAGTTATATTCTTGTACATAGGAGGCACTATTATAGTAGTTATATTCTTGTACATAGGAGCAGTATTATAGTAGTTATATTCTTGTACATAGGAGGCAGTATTATAGTAGTTATAGTCTTGTACATAGGAGCAGTATTATAGTAGTTATATTCTTGTACATAGGAGCAGTATTATAGTAGTTATATTCTTGTACATAGGAGCAGTATTATAGTAGTTATATTCTTGTACATAGGAGCAGTATTATAGTAGTTATAGTCTTGTACATAGGAGCAGTATTATAGTAGTTATATTCTTGTACATAGGAGCAGTATTATAGTAGTTATATTCTTGTACATAGGAGCAGTATTATAGTAGTTATATTCTTGTACATAGCAGGCAGTATTATAGTAGTTATATTCTTGTACATAGGAGGCAGTATTATAGTAGTTATATTCTTGTACATAGGAGGCACTATTATAGTAGTTATATTCTTGTACATAGGAGCAGTATTATAGTAGATATATTCTTGTACATAGGAGCAGTATTATAGTAGTTATATTCTTGTACATAGCAGGCAGTATTATAGTAGTTATATTCTTGTACATAGGAGCAGTATTATAGTAGTTATATTCTTGTACATAGGAGCAGTATTATAGTAGTTATATTCTTGTACATAGGAGCAGTATTATAGTAGTTATATTCTTGTACATAGGAGCAGTATTATAGTAGTTATAGTCTTGTACATAGGAGCAGTATTATAGTAGTTATATTCTTGTACATAGGAGCAGTATTATAGTAGTTATATTCTTGTACATAGGAGCAGTATTATAGTAGTTATATTCTTGTACATAGCAGGCAGTATTATAGTAGTTATATTCTTGTACATAGGAGGCAGTATTATAGTAGTTATATTCTTGTACATAGGAGGCACTATTATAGTAGTTATATTCTTGTACATAGGAGCAGTATTATAGTAGTTATATTCTTGTACATAGGAGCAGTATTATAGTAGTTATATTCTTGTACATAGCAGGCAGTATTATAGTAGTTATATTCTTGTACATAGGAGCAGTATTTTACAAGTTAGATTCTTGTACATAGGGGGACGTACATATAGGAGGTAGTATAATGGTGGTTGTAGCTGTTTTTTCCATCTGTTCTTTTTATATATAATTAGTCCTATTCAAACACAAGAAACTGTTTATGTAAATATTATTAGAAAAGATTAATTTGCTTTCTTATTCATTTCAGTTTTTTTTTTAGATTTAATGTACTGTAGGGAACTCCAATAAATCGGCTTGGATTTCACCCAGGAATATGCTATAGACCTCAAAAAATAGCCAGCGGCATTTACGCAGCGAGGAGGAACAGCTTGTGTATTCCGCACAGTCATCCGAAGGAAGATAACTTGAAAGCTAAAGTTTTTCTTACATATTCTTTTTGGACAGAAGAGTTGTGTTTCTGAGTATGATCTGAGCCTGCATCTGTCGTAAGCAGAAAGGAAAGCTGCAGGCTCCCATTTGTATGCCAGACCATCCCCCACCCACTGCTCTCTCTCTCGGGTTCTGCATTTTGAAGCTGTATCTATTACACTGATATATCAATACAGTACTGCTACAGATGACGCTCTCGTAATCACGGTGTCAGCAGCACAAAGAGTCGTCAGTGTCAGCCATAGATATTTCACTAGATGGAACGTCCCCTAGGAAATCTGTGCAGTCGAGGAGGATTTGAGAGGAGAACAAAATGCAGCGTGGAAAATGCAACAAAAGTAAGTTCATCCGAAAATATGTAATTCCATAAGAATGGGACATAGGGAGCAAAAGAGGCCATCTTTCCCTAACTGTAGCACCACTCAAAGGGGTTGTCCGGGATTGGAGACAGTCCTGTCCTACCTTCGCCAGACTTTTCTGATGCCCCGGTTTCATGTCATAAATTCTCTGCAGGGAGTGCCGCTTTCAAAGATTCAGTGACGTACCTGGTCCCTTTCTACAAAGCCTCTGCTTCCGCTTCGCAGGGAGCCCGGTGACGTCACCGTCAGCCTCAGTGATTATACAGAGCGCACTGAGGGGCAGAAACTAGACGGCAACACATTGCGCTAAGCCCCGCCCCTCTCGTCCGATGATGTCACCGGGCAGTGCGCTTTCTTCTCAATGAAGGAGGCAGAGCACTATGCTACTTAGCGTAGTAAACGCCTCCTATGTAAAATACAGGCAAATGCTGCAGCAGGCTGGAGAAAGAATGATTCAGGGGGCGGATGCACAGAGGAGGTGACGATATGCGGCAGGAGGCGGAATATGAATGAGGGGGGCGGATGCACGGTGGATTGCTATTCATCAGAAAACACGCGCTGCTGCGCTGCACTGGGACCCACAGGGCAGTGCGGCAGGAAGTTAGCGCAAACATAAACATCAATGTCAACAATGAGTGGGTGGGGGACCGTCAGAGCCCTGTAGAAGAGGAGAAAATACAAAAAACATATGTAGGGACCTTGAATCGGCTATTAAGAGTAAGTAAACTTATTTTATTTTTATTTTATTTTTTTTGATCCCGGACAACCCCTTTAAAGGGGAGTTCTATAAAATAAAATAAAAAGCTTAATCATACAGTACAGACCAAAAGTTTGGACACACCTTCTCATTCAAAGAGTTTTCTTTATTTTCATGACTATGAAAATTGCAGATTCACACTGAAGGCATCAAAACTAAGAATTAACACATGTGGAATTATATACATAACAAAAAAGTGTGAAACAACTGAAAATATGTCATATTCTAGGTTCTTCAAAGTAGCCACCTTTTGCTTTGATTACTGCTTTGCACACTCTTGGCATTCTCTTGATGAGCTTCAAGAGGTAGTCACCTGAAATGGTCTTCCAACAGTCTTGAAGGAGTTCCCAGAGATGCTTAGCACTTGTTGGCCCTTTTGCCTTCACTCTGCGGTCCAGCTCACCCCAAACCATCTCGATTGGGTTTAGGTCCGGTGACTGTGAAGGCCAGGTCATCTGGCGCAGCACCCCATCACTCTCCTTCATGGTCAAATAGCCCTTACACAGCCTGGAGGTGTGTTTGGGGTCATTGTCCTGTTGAAAAATAAATGATGGTCCAACTAAACGCAAACCGGATGGAGTAGCATGCCGCTGCAAGATGCTGTGGTAGCCATGCTGGTTCAGTATGCCTTCAATTTTGAATAAATCCCCAACAGTGTCACCAGCAAAGCACCCCCACACCATCACACCTCCTCCTCCATGCTTCACGGTGGGAACCAGGCATGTAGAGTCCATCCGTTCACCTTTTCTGCGTCGCATAAAGACACGGTGGTTGGAACCAAAGATCTCAAATTTGGACTCATCAGACCAAAGCACAGATTTCCACTGGTCTAATGTCCATTCCTTGTGTTCTTTAGCCCAAACAAGTCTCTTCTGCTTGTTGCCTGTCCTTAGCAGTGGTTTCCTAGCAGATATTCTACCATGAAGGCCTGATTCACACAGTCTCCTCTTAACAGTTGTTATAGAGATGTGTCTGCTGCTAGAACTGTGTGGCATTGACCTGGTCTCTAATCTGAGCTGCTGTTAACCTGCGATTTCTCAGGCTGGTGACTCGGATGAACTTATCCTCCGCAGCAGAGGTGACTTTTGGTCTTCCTTTCCTGGGGCGGTCCGCATGTGAGCCAGTTTCTTTGTAGCGCTTGATGGTTTTTGTGACTGCACTTGGGGACACTTTCAAAGTTTTCCTAATTTTTCGGACTGACTGACCTTCATTTCTTAAAGTAATGATGGCCACTCGTTTTTCTTTACTTAGCTGCTTTTTTCTTGCCATAATACAAATTCTAACAGTCTATTCAGTAGGACTATCAGCTGTGTATCCACCTGACTTCTCCACAACGCAACTGATGGTCCCAACCCCATTTATAAGGCAAGAAATCCCACTTATTAAACCTGACAGGGCACACCTGTGAAGTGAAGACCATTTCAGGTGACTACCTCTTGAAGCTCATCAAGAGAATGCCAAGAGTGTGCAAAGCAGTGTTAATTCATAGTTTTGATACCTTCAGTGTGAATCTACAATTTTCATAGTCATGAAACTAAAGAAAACTCTTTGAATGAGAAGGTGTGTCCAAACTTTTGGTCTGTACTGTACATAAAAATAAATTTCCCTGCAGGGGCGCACCACCAGTGAGGCCAGATGAAGCAATCGCCTCAGGCAGCACCAGGTAGGGGCAAGAGGGGGGAAGTGGAAGGGCCATGGGAAATTACCGCTTTCATTGTGGCAAAGGGGTTAGGTTAAGAAATTGGCATTGGGGGGGGGGCATTTCAGTTTTCGCCTCAGGCAGCAGAAAGGCTAGGTGCACCCCTGTTTACATGATCTCTGCTTGCTGTAACTGAATGAGAACAAGCTTATTTACAATTTTCCACCGAAGAACCTTAGCCTTAGCTAAAGGCTCATGGGCCCAGGTGCAAGAATTCAGTTTGGGCCCGTGGCAACGGGCAGGGGTGGACCTAGCCTTTCTGCTGCCAGAGTAAAAAATTGAAAATGCACTCCCCCAAGCGAGGTGAATGCGATAAATTTGCAGCGAATGTCTGTGAGAGTTCCCATTCTGGCCTCCGTTCCTCTGACAGGTTTTCACAGCATTATACTGATTTATAATGCAGTGTAACCCTGAGAGTCCTGGAATCTGGCATAACGCTGTGCGATCCTGTCAGAGGAGCGGAGGCCAGAACGGGAACTGACACACGCTGCGAGTTTATCGCATTCACCTACAGCACCCCATCCCTCTTACATCCAGTGATGTCTCCTTTGAGATAGATGTTTTCTTTCCTCATCTTCTCCATTCAGACCAGAACACCATGATGATTTCTTTTAGCCATGTCCCATCTCTGCAAAGTTTAACAAAAATACATCTTTTTTTCCTACTTGTCCATCATCCTCCCACCTTCTGAACTCCCCATCCTGTCACCCCCAATACTGTGCCCGCTGTGCTCCCCCATACTATACTGCAGAAACAGTCCCCCTGAAAATACTAGTACCACACAAAGTGCCCTAGAAAATAACTGCACCTAGTAAATAGTGTCCCTGACACTAATAGTGTAAACATAATGTCCCCCAAAATAATTGAGCTAAGCTTATTGTCACAAAGTAGGCGGAGGGGAGGAACACCAAAATGACAACAGACGTAAAATAACCAGAAACTAGGCCTCACGGCTAGGGAAAGGGAAGAGATCGCCACCTAGGAAACCCTAAACCTAGCCCTGACTCCTGTCAGTATGAATAGACCCTAAAGGTGGGAATATTCATACACCGGAAACCTAGGCCCTAGTAACCCTGGAAATCCCTAGGAGTAGTGACAGGGTCTGAGACCACTGGTTCCTTCCCAGATGAACTAAACAGCGTCTCCCTGAGGCCTAGTAAACAACAAGAAAATGGGAACAAGAAAATACAAAGCGGAGTACACTTATCTTCAATAGAAAATGGATGAGCAGGAACTCAGATGAGGACCACACACCAGCTCTTCCAACTCCAGGCAGATAATATCAACCGCATGGTATGAAGTGTGAGTCCAGAATAGAGAAACAGTAATGACTACAAGCTACACCTGAGACAAGAGGTGTGGTCATTACCAACCACAACACTGCAACAAGTGAAAACAGATAACCTAACGTGCAGCCAGTCTCTCAGATCTTCTAACCTCTGTCACACGAGGGACCGTGACACTTATACTGTGAGAGGGTGCCCCTGCATTTAGTGTTAAAAGTGCCCCCAATAGTAATAATGCCCCTACTGTGCTCATACTAGTAATCATGTTTCCCAGAATTTCCCAGTAGTAATAATTTTTCCTTATAATATGCGCCAGTATAAAAATACCCCATTTATAATGTGTGCCAGTGCAAATAATGCTTTATTTTATAGCGTGCTAGTGCAAAAAATGTTCCCTTCTGTGTGGCAGTACAAAAAATGTTCCCTTCTGTGTGGCAGTACAAAAAATGCTTCTTCTTAGTGGCCCTAGTATAGTCAATATTCCCATAGCGTTCTCCCATAGTGCATGCTGGTACCAGAACATGCCTCCACACCCCTTATATGTACCAGCCCCTATTCAGCATCCCCAGTTGATGCCCCACAATATTGCAATAGTGTCCCCAGTAGATGCCCCCATAGTGCTATCCCCCAATGTCCTCATAGTGCCCCCAGTAGATGCCCCCATAGTGCTATCCACCGCCATTGTCCCCATAGTGCCCCCAGTAGATGGCCCCATAGTTCTCTCCCTCCACAATGTCCCCATAGTGTTCCTAGTAGATGTCCCAATGGTGCTTAGCCTCAATGTCCCCACAGTGTCCCGCCCTCCCATGGTAGATGACCTCATAGCGCCCCCCACCTCCATGGTCCCCCTAGTGCTCCCAATAATGTTCCCATAGTGCCCCCAGTAGATGGCCTCATAGTGCCCTCTCGCCCCCCATAGTCCCCATAGTGCCCCAGTAGATGCCCTCACATCATGGTGTAAAATAAAAAACAATAAATGCAGATACTTACCTCTGCTGTCAGGGATGTGGTCCAGGCCTCTTTTCCTGCCTGTTTCCTGAGCCATACATTGCGGTGCGATAAACATTACATCATCGCACCGCCTGCGCCTGCCTCTGACTTGGCCTGGAGCCTACAATAGGTAATGGCGGGGCAGGGATACATCACTCCTGTGCCCCTGCTGCAGTACCTGAGGATGGCAATACATAATCAGCGGTGTGCCACTAGCAAGGGGGGGCCTGGCTTACGGTCTCGGTCGCAGTTGCAACTGCTGCAGACCCTATTGGTACGCCAGTGCCCTGCCTGAAGCTTTATCCCAGTCACACAGGTGCAGGACTTGTTACAGCACAGTTTGCAGAGATTATTCCTGTTGCGTGCTCTGTACCTGTGAACATAACATGACAAGGACTCATTTTCATCCTCTGGAAGTAAGTTCCAAGTCACAATGATTGGTCGCCAATTGGCTGCTCATATTTGACTAGGAGTTACTATTTTGCAAAAAACACATCAAAATGCAGTAAAAAAGGTGCAGTTTGACCACATCTGAATAGACCCAAAGGCACTATGGTTAGAATCAGATAAATGGCCCTCTCCTTGTTAGCCCACATACAATGCAAGAGGGGGCAAGGGGAGTGGAGTAAGACATGACTACAGGATGGTGACACATAGCTCTGCATGGCTGTAAGGTAATGGTAGGGAAATGGTTGTCGGGAACAGGTCTAACCACCCTGTTGCTCCCTTCTTGGTTGGAGTGGGCTGGCCCTGCTTCCTGACCAGAGACAGTGAGGAGAGGAAGCACACGGCAGAGCTCCTGTAAAGGATTCTCCAGAAAGAACAACTAAAGTCACCCTCAAGCAAATACTTGAGAGAAGTCAGACAGCAGAGGGAACAGCAAACACCAGCATCAAAAACACTGCTGGAATGTGAGGGACTACAGCTAAGACACCCATCACCCAGACTTCTACCAGGCCAATTAAAGCTCACGTCTAGACCATATAGCACATATCTACAACCACAAGGGTTAAATTGAAGCCATCCAGCCTGCCTCTGTGTCCCATATTTTTTAAATCAAGTCGTTCAGTATATTGTTTACATACTTAACAAAGCAATTCGTAAACGCACTAAAGAACAGAGTATAAACCAGAAACTTTCTGTGCACTACTTCTCACGCTCCTGCATCAGAGGAAACAGTAAAATACTTATATTCACAAAGTCTCATCTGTAGAGTCGTCCTGTGGTGAAATGTCCCTCTGCTTATGGCATCCCTAAAAACAAAGGAAACTGAGAAAGAGACAACACACTATACAACAAATGTATGAAATCCCTGGAATCATCTTTTCAAGCAACTTTATCTTGTGCCCTCAGGTGATTTTCATGGCAGTCCAGCCACTGTGCCGCCTCTTCTGGATCTTTAAAGAACTTAGTAGAGCCCATAGCCTCTACTCTTAACTTGGCCGGAAATAGCATGGAGTATGGAATTTGTAGATTCCTAAGTCTTCTCTTGATATCCAGAAACCTCATCCTCTTCTTTCCAGGAATATGGAAATTTTGGCTCCATTTATGACCAAATCCACATTGTCCCTTGACTGCCTTAATATGGTATCCCTGTCTTTAAAGTGTAATATTTTGGCCAGGATAGGTCTCGGTGGTCTTCCAGGAGGCAATGGTCTTGTGGGCACCCTGTGGGCCCTTTCTACAGCATATAGTGAGGACAGACCTTTGTCCTGAAATATCTGATGTATCCATTTTTCTATATATTCAGTGGCATTTGCCCCCTCCGTTTTTTCGGGGACCCCACTATTCTGATATTATTATGGCGCAATCGGTTTTCTAAATCATCCATTTTGGCGAATAGTGCTGCCACATCTCTTGCCATCGTCGTAGCCGCCATCTTAAGGGGTCTGGCACCATCTATCAACTCTGACACTTATTTTTTCCAATTCTGAGGTTCTTTTCGTGATTTTGTGCATATCATGTCCAATCAGGGATACATCTTCTCTTAAGCTGCCCCCTTGGAGGTTAAGGGCTTTAAGGGTGTTGTTGCAGCTGGCAACTGCTTTCAAAAAATCCTTAAGGGTACAGTAGGTTCCTTTTCACTCGGATTATGAGGGTCTTCTTTTCTCCCCTGAGCTTTTACTTGTGACATAGGGACCTGACGACCATTACAAGTCTCTCCATCTTCATCCTCATGATCTGAGGAGATGTTTCCTGCCACCACATTTTGTGACCCTTCTTTCCCTCTTTCTGTCACCCTGGCATACTTGCTACCGCACTCCGACTCACTGCCTCATGTTGCCCGTCCTCCTCCTCCATTCCAGCGCCATTTTGGTTTGGTCCAAGCGTGCGCCACTCTTCCCCCGCTTCTGCCACCACTACTTGTAGCAGAAGGATCTGCTACCTCCCTGGACTCCATCAGAGGGTTTTTCTTCCACCGGCTGGGTACAAGCAGCGCAATGGAGCAGGATTCTGGCAGGAGCGATCTGAAGCGCGTCCTGCTCCATGTTGCGGTAGGCCATGCCCCCTCCTCTGTGTTTCTTATTGGTGCCCGAAATTTCACTTGGAACCCGCTGCTATTGAATGTACCAAAAGTTGTATGCCGCACAGAAGACCGTTTTTTGGTAATTTCTTCAAACCTCCTTTCCACTCGCACTGATCCCCAGGGAGCAACAGCCTGAGGGAGTAGACCCTGACCCAACATCTCATCAGGTCCACTACCACTCCCATCCTCTGCACCGGCTCCTCAGGGGCTCGCTTCAGTAGCTGTATATAGAATATATCAAATAGTATTTGATTTTTAATCAAGACTGTTTGGCTAGTTTCACACGAGCGGCAGCCTTCTCCAGCAGGGAACAGCCTGCCTGATCCGTGCTACCACCAGTGCACACGTCGTAATTTTATTCCGGCCGCCTCTGGGCATGTTTGCAGTGCTGCAGCCAGACCTCTGGCTCGCCCCCCCCATTATAGTGAATGGGGTCGGAGCAGACTTCCGGCAGCACGGTGCACTAGCGGCAGCTCGGATCCGGCAGGCTGTTCCCCCGCTAGAACAGCGTACCGGAGAAGGCTGCCGCTAGTGTGCAATGCTTCTTTATTCTTGTAATTTGGATACACTGGAACAAAAAATAAAATGGTTACGAAAGTCTGCATACAGCACGCCGCCTTCCCATTGAATTGTAAAGGAAGACGTAACAGATACAAGATGACATTTACATTCCCCACTAATGAATCACTTCTGATAGTTTTTAACATTTGTTGATGACCGTGAACTCCCCTGAAAATGTCACATATAGCTGACCTTTATCAGGCTGGGTGCTAGGGGAGTTGGCGGTATTTCTGTTCCGCTATGATTTTCCCACCTGACTTGCTCTGTGGCTATTGATATCTCTGGTTGCTGACTTAAAGGGCTTCTGTCACCCCCCATTGTGCAGTTTTCATTAGCCGACATTAGCTATTTGCTAATCTCAGCTGAGGGCAATCATACATGTCCTCCCTTTGTCTGTGGCTTATTTCTTGTAAGAATCATACTTTTATCATATGCTAATTTCTTCACTACCAGCAAGTCGGGCGTGTACTTGCTGGTGGCCGCCGCTTCTAGACACGCCCCATCTCCTCTTGATAGACAAGGCCAGCGAGCGCTCTCCTCCTCCCGCTGGCCCCGTCTGCTGCTGAATTCCCGCGCCTGCGCCGTCACGTTCCTCGATCGCACAGGCGTACTGAGTGAAAGACGCGCGCTTGCCAACTCCTTCCTCAGTGCGCCTATTATGTCACACCAGACCCGGAAGAGAAGACTGCCGGCATCAGCGATAATCGGCAGTCTTCTCTTCCGGGTGTAGTGTGACATAATCTGCGCAGGCGCACTGAGGAAGAAGCTGGCAAGCGCGCGTCATTCACTCAGTACGCCTGCGCCGATTGAGGAACGTTACGGCACAGGCACGGGAATTCAGCAGCAGACGGGGCCAGCGGGAGGAGGAGAGCGCTCGCTGGCCCTGTCTACCAGGAGGAGATGGGGGGTGTCTAGAAGCGACAGAAGCCCTTTGAAGGGCAATTCCAGTCCGAAATTCCCATTCAAAAAGTCACCTAAATCAATGAGGTAAGAGTCGTAGGGGCTTTGCTTTATTTTCATTATGTTACTCTGCCTCATGATGGGGTGTAGCTATAGTGGGTGCAGAGGTAGTAGTCGGGCCGGTGTCCTGGTGCCTGAGGGAGTCCACAATTCCTTCTCCCACATAGAGATCTTTGCTTTCTTATGTTACGAAATGTTTGAAAAACTTTGAACCATTTGCTTTGTTTCATGCGTGGTCAGTGTCAGGCAGCTGCTGCCAAGGCAAATACAATGATACACCAAGGTGAGGCAAAAGTCCGGACACCTCCCTTTCAAATGGTGTAATTTGTGCAAAATTTACTTCCAACGTGTGAAAGTGTTCATTGGGAGGAAGACAGCATTATTTGGAGGAGCAAATGTTTTCAGCCGCCAATTTGAAATCTGCCATCTTGAATTCAGCTCCGTTTTTTTTCCAATGGGAAGGGGATCATGTGATATTTCAGGCTTGGGTAGAACTTACTAAAAAAACACACTGAAAGTGTCAGGTTCGATCTACCTTTACCTGTTTAAGAGTTTTGAAAGGTCAAAGTTTCCCTAAGTGCTTTACATGACATCTTAGATATGTCCACTGTTCTGCCGGATGCACATGTGCAGCGACCGGGCTGCAGGGGCAATATGTGAGTGTTGGTGGGCCGATGGGGGTAGTAGTTGTTTACTCACTGTTCTGTAGAGTTCCCTGGGCCGGCATGCAGTGAAGGGAAGGACAATCTGTTGTCCAGGGACTCCCGCCAGATGGTGGTTGAGGTGCCCTTGGTGGAATGGTTTAAGGTGCCGAGGAGTCAGGGTCCCTGGTGTTAGTGACGCCAGCGCCATTAGGTGCAAAGGATGGTGGTAGAAAGGATGAGGAGTCAATGGTTGTGAACAACAGAACTTTTACTTAATCAATTGTCTCAGGGTAGTTATGGCAGGACATTTACATGGCAAGGGTGTCAACCCATATGATGCATACACGATTGGCTTAGGCTACTTTCACACTAGCGTTTCTATTTTCCGGTATTGAGTTCCGGAAAAAAAGGCTTCAGTTTTGTCCCCATTCATTGTCAATGGGGACAAAACTGAACTGAACAGAACGGAGAGCTCCAAAATGCATTCCGTTCCGTTTGGTTGCGTTCCCAGACCGGAGAGCAAACCGCAACATGTTGTAGTTTGCTTTCCGTCCTGGGATGCGGAGCAAGACGGCATGACCCCCAATGCAAGTCAATGGGGACGGATCTGTTTTCTCTGCCATAATCTGCCACAATAGAAAACGGATCCATTCTCCATTGACTTTCTAAGGAGTTCATGACGGATCCGCCTTGGCTATGTTAAAGATAATACAACCGGATCCGTTCATAACGGATGCAGACGGTTGTATTATCAGTAACGGAAGCGTTTTTGCTGAGCCCTGCCGGATCGCTAGTGTGATAGTAGCCTTAGCTGCAATCCTAGTAACAGGCTTGGCAATAGGTGCAGTGAGATTTTCCTTTGGCTGGTATGAGAGAGTTCCTTTCTAACTGTCCTCACTATGTCCACACTCTAGCCGCCAGATACTGGATATACATTAATAATGACTCTTACTTGTGTTTGGCGACCCACAGGTCGGCCTCCCTGACGGCAGGCATGAATCCTATGCTCCATTGTTTGCACTGGTTGCTTTCAGAAACTCTGGTCCACAATATCCATAGAGGTATGTGGTAATGGACAACCTTGCGCCTAGTCGTCCGGCTGTGTCCAGAGCGTTGCTAGGGTCTCAAAAGATCTGGGGCCCAAGCCCCAATGCATAGGGCCCATATCGTCCAACCGACCCCTAAGTCGCTATAGCTATACAGCAGCACGTACCTCTCACATCCAGTTCCTCACAGGTGATGTCTCCTCTGATGTAGATCTTCTCTGTCATCATCTTCTCCATTCCGTGCGGACAACTTCTCTCAGCCGCCTCGTCTCTACAGAGTGTGACACACAGACATCTTAGCTTCTTAATTTTTCTGTACCCCAAAATATTATCCTGAAGAAAAATGAGTGCCCCCCATAGTAATAGTGCTCCTCATAGTCCCACCAATAGTAATTCCATTCTAGAATACCCTCATTAGTAATACTGCCCCCTACAGTGCCCCCAACTGTAATAATGCTCCCCAAGAATGCCCCCATTAGTAGAGGAGCCCTCCAGTATTAATAATGCCCTTACAGAGCCCCTAGTAGAAATAAGGCCCCCCTATTTTCCCCCCAGTGGTAATAAAGCTTTCTATTACCCCTCAGCAGTAATAAGACCCCCACAGTGCTCTTAGTAGAAATAATGCAAATCTATAAGTCCCTTCTATAGAGCCCCCAGTAGTAATACGAACGTTTAATGTCTCCTGGATTTAAAATGCCCCCACAGTGCCACCGGTATTTATAATGCCTGCTACTGTTACAATGCTCGCCCTGAAGTGCCCCCAGTATTTATATCGCACCCTACTGTTATAATGCTTGCCCTGAAGCCCTCCCAGTATTTATAATGCCCCCTGCAGTGCCCCCTGTAGTTATATTCCTCTGTTTAAAAAATGAAATGTAAGCGGCTCACCTACCAACTTGGAGATGGAGTGGTGCACACCCCACTGGCTCACCCAAAGCCTGCAAAAAAACATATCCTAAATATATAAAAGTTTTGGGGGCACTCAATATCAAGACTATACGGACCACTATATAAATTACAAAACCCTTTAATGTTTATCATACACATAAAAATATATAAATATATAATAAAATGCAATCAAACCAGCAAGCGCAAGCAACTATATCACTATCCCAGGCAGTGAAGTTTCTAGTGTCAAAAAAACTCCCCCCCCCCATCAAAACTGCTCGATGAAATCCTATCAGAAGAGTAGCCACTGTCCAGGTCGGTCACACAGGGCGGGCGGTAACAGGCAGGCAGTGCGGGCAGCGGCACTCACTCACTGTACGTCACGCGCCTGCGCCGCCTAGTGGGAGGAGCAGGCGCGTGACGTCAGTGAGCGCCGACCGCACGTCCCGGAGCTGAGTGACTGGTGAGGTACGGACACGGTAATTAGGAGAGGAGCGCAGGTCGCAGGGCAGGAGAGATCCGAGGGAGGGAGCCAGGGCGCAGGAGAGTCACAGAGGAACGGCGCCCCCAGCAACAAGAGAGCGCCTATGCGGTGGCCCTGCCGGCGCCCCGCCTTCTGACACCGCACCGGGCTGCCACCCGGCCCACCTGGTCCAAGAAACGGCCCTGATCCCAGGTAATACATGAAACGATCATGCCCATAAATAGTGGTAGGCAGTCAATTCATTAATGGGTATGGTGTTCCTCCAGATCCATGTAGATATTCTGAATATTATCCTGCACCGTTCCACTTAATATACTATATATTACTTCACGTCCCAATTTCCTTAATACACTCTTATCCTCCTCAATTGGAATCCACCTCCTTTAATTTTCAAACTGTGTCCACAATCGCAGGTAATCAGTTGATACTGTGTTAGTGTGTCACTGTATCGGACCATGCGCTCACCACCTCAATGTCAATACAGTCATCCAGCTGCATGGAACAAATAAAACCCCAGGGTGAGTATTTGTTCTTTACCACTCTCTTCCATGGTTGTTAGCACTTGGTCTTGTGTCGTCTCAGAGTTATTCCTCCTCTTTGACCAGCCAGGACCTGCGCGGCGTCCCACGTGATCCACCCGTCACCGTGTGGCGTCCCACGTGACGGAGGCAGGGAGCAGAGCGTGTCTTCTGGGTCCTCGGGTCCAGCCGCTCCGCTGCTATAGTAATCACAGTCGGTATTCTGCAATCCTCAATCTCCGCATTCCCACAAAATGCCCCTATAGTGGAGCCACACAAGTGGAGTAGAAGTTCTTTACTGTCCTAGACCAAACGCGTTTCGGGGCTACAACATGCCCCTTCCTCAGTGGTTAGACAGTATTTCTTTTATAGGGTGAATAACCACTGCCGCAATGTCCGCTGGGATAGTCAGCAGTTCTCGAGATGTGGATCCTAGATCCAGATTCCGGCCCAGACACCTCACAGATCCACGGCCATATCTCCATCTTTCCCACCATATTGTTTATATTATTCATTCTCTTTGTTGGGCATGATCAATACACATGACCCTATTACACAGTATATATAAAACTCATATAAAACTAAATGACTACTTAAAACCAACTCTTAAAATGATTCCTATATCACAAATCATAAATAATATCACATATAAAACTTATCTGTCCAAAAAACACATGTGCGTTATCTAGGCGTTTTCCATGCGTTGGTCCATATATCGATATATTTGCGTTTCTACTGTCAGAAAACCCATCCAGTCTCCTCTCTATCTGGACTGGTAATCTGACATACATTAAATAGGTAATAATTAGGCGTAGCTTTGTTGTCTGATCATAAGATCGGATATTTAAACTTAAAAAACAATGTTGGTGAAATATAATGATGTTTGATCGTGAAAATGTCAATCTAAAGGTGAAAATGTTACCTCCGTTTACTGTCCTCAAAAATGATAATTCCTCAGCCCCTTCACCTCAGCCCCTCCACCATAGAGTCCCATGTAAATAACATGATTTCCCTTCTCCACCATAGAGTGCCATGTAAATACCATCACACCATCTCTCCAGCCCCCTCCAATATACAGGCCCATGTAAATAACATCCCTCTCTATCTACAGCCCCCTCTAAAATACAGTCCCATGTAGATAACATCACACCATCTCTCCTGCCCCTCCAATATACAGTCCCACGTAAATAACATTACCCCCTCCCCAGCCGCCTTCAACATACAGTCTCATGTAAAGAACATAACCCCCTCCCCAGCCGCCTTCAACATACAGTCCCATGTAAATAACATCACTTCCTCCCCCAGTCACTTTCAACATACAGTCCCATGTAAATAAAATCACCTCTCCCGAGCCACCTCCAACATGCAGTCCCATGTAAATCACATTACCTCTCAACATTCAGTCCCATGTAAATAATATCACTCCCTCCCACAGCTGCCTTTAACATATAGTCCCATGTAAATAACATCACTCTGCCCAGCCACCTCCAACATGCATTCCCATGTAAATAACATCACTCCACCTCACTGTCCCATGTAAATAACTTCCCTCCCTTCAGCCCTAACATACAGTCCCAGTTAAATAACTACAACTCCCAGCATTGCTCTGCCTCTCCCTTCACTTACCTCTCCTCATGTAGCAGACCTCACCACAGCTTCTTCCCAGGACTCTTTACTGCTGAGCCATCCTCTCCTGCACTGATCACATGACGTTGACATCATCGCAGGTCCTTTTCAGCTACTGCATTTAGAACTAATCACATGACCTGTGATGTCATCATAGGTCCTTCAGCTCTTGCAGGGCATTAGATTCAATTGTATTGCCGTCCTGAGGATGGCAATACAGTTATATCTATCTGGCAGGTAGGACATTTGGGGCCTGGGACAAAACAGAAGGCCCAGGCCCGAATGTTTTAACCTAGCAACGCCCCTGGTCCAGGTGCTTTTAGGCTTCTCCAGGTCACTGATGCTGTGGAGTCCATAAGCTAATACTGCTTCTATCTCCACAGTTTACTCTGGTCTGTGCTAGGTAGCTGTACTGATGTTCTCCCTACTCCCTCAGCTTGGCCAGGGCCAAGGGGCTAAGATCGCAGCTACATATTGGACTTTGCTTCTCCTGCTCCTCACACATCGCTACCTCTCTCTTTACTCCTCAGCTAACTTCCTTCCTTCTACACAGAACTGACACACCCTAAAATATACATATACAGTGGATATAAAAAGTCTACACACCCCTGTTAAAATATCAGGTTTCTGTGATGTAAAAAAAAAAGAGACAAAGATAAATTATTTCAGAACTTTTTCCACCTTTTAATGTGACCTATAAACTGTACAACTCAATTGAAAAACAAACTGAAATCTTGTAGGTAGAGGGAAGAAAAAATATAAAAATAAAATAATATGTTGCACACTCTTAAACTAATACTTTGTTAAAGCACCTTTTGATTTTATTACAGCACTCAGTCTTTTGGGGTATGAGTCTATCAGCATGGCACATTTTGACTTGGCAAGATTTGTCCACTCTTCTTTGCAAAAACACTCTAAATCTGTCAGATTGCGAGGGCATCTCCTGTGCACAGCCCTCTTCAGATCACCCCACAGATTTTCAATCGGATTCAGGTCTGGGCTCTGGCTGGGCCATTCCAAAACTTTAATCTTCTTCTGGTGAAGCCATTCCTTTGTTGATTTGGATGTATGCTTTGGGTCGTTGTCATGCTGAAAGACGAAGTTCCTCTTCATGTTCAGCTTTCTAGCAGAAGCCTGAAGGTTTTGTGCCAATATTGTCTGGTATTTGGAACTGTTCATAATTCCCTCTAGCTTAACTAAGGCCCCAGTTCCAGCTGAAGAAAACAGCCCCTTGGCAGATGCTGCCACCGCCATGCTTCACTGTGGGGATGGGGTTCTTTTGGTGATGTGCAGTGTTGTTTTTGCGCCAAACATATCTTTTGGAATTATTGCCAAAAAGTTCAACCTTTGTTTCATCAGACCATAACTGTCATGGCCTATGGTGTACGCTGTGACACTGTTGCCACACTTGCGTTTGCCCAAGGCAATGTGTTGCTGTGAGAGCATGCGTGGCAGTGTCTCGGCCTTCTGGGTGATTGCTGTGATATGGTTGCCACGCATGCTGTTGCCGGTGGTTATGTGTTTGTATGCTTGTGTGTGCACTTCCCCTTTAAGTTGTAGCCTCCCTCTGTCTGGTGCTGTAAGGGTTAACTCCCTGACTGGATGTGGTCACTTGGCTTATATCTTCTGTGGTTTCCTGGCTGGAGTCAGTTGTACTTCAGCTGTGGTTGGTGCTGGAGCTCTGCTCCAGTCCAGGGTGTTCCATCTGTCCAGTGAGGGCCACCCTTGTGGTCATCAATGTTATCCCGGTGTCTCCTTCCCTTCCTGTCCCTATTTTTATGGAGTGGGTTATGTTCAGGGAGTTGGTATGTCTTGTTCTGTGTTACATGTCTGGTGGTGTTTTGTGTTCAGCATGTTTACTAGACATTCCCCTCATTTTATTGCAGCTATGGATGTCCTGGGTTCCTGTGTGGTTTGTGGTGTGTGCTGTGTCCTTTAATGTTGGTGTGGACAGCAGCACTAGTGCACGGGTTCCAGTCAGTGTGTCTGTGGCAGGTAAGTGTGTTATTGGTTTCGCTTACCTGCCATCTCCTTATGCTGTATGTGTTCCCCTTTCCCTGCTTCTAGGCCTTTAGAGACTCTTGTTCCTCCATGTTGTGGAGGAACAGGTCGTCTCTCCCCTGCTCCTAAGTGAGGGATTTCCAGGGCGACTCAGGATATTAGGTATCCAGGGTATGAGCCGTCCTACCATCGGGGTCCGCTCATACGGTTAGGAGTTAGGGAGAGGATTAGGGATGCAATAGGAGGTGACCTGCTGCCTGATCCCGGCGTCCTGGCCTAGTTGCTCCCTGATCTCCGGTGGCCCGGCGGTCCTATCTGGAGACGGTGCCGCGCCGCGATAATGTAATTAAAACTGGGCTGGAGTCTGGAGTGGAGGGGCCCCCCGCCGGGCGCCGGCGGCCGCTGTGCCTGCGCTGCATGTCTCTTTAAGAGATTTGAGACTGGAGCAGCGGCATGCACGGCACAGGCAAGGCAGGCACGTCTAGCGTCTGGCTGACATACGCTGCCACAGGCTCCGCCCCCCCCCCCCACCCCGAGCAGAGAACTTGGATTGAAGGAGCAAGCAAAGCAAGCGCAATTGGCAGCCAGCCAGCCACAGCCCAGTCTGACTCTGCAAGCAGCCCCAGGGAAGGCCCGCCGCCCACAGTCAGAAGGCAGCCAGCCCCCAGCCAAGTTCCAAACTTCCACTGAAGTTCCAATTTCTTCCAAGAATCCAAGTCCAGTCTACAGAAGTCAGTCATCACAGACCAGTTACAGTTACTGTCTCTGTCTGGTAGGTTCATTGGTTATATTGTTTTGTTGTTAATTAAACTGGATCGGATCCATCCCAGGCGCCATCTCACCCATCCCAGTGCCAGTATACTAGCCGGCCCTGGTTCTGTTTGGACAGTTGGACTGGAGAAATGTGCATTTGGGGGGGGGGGGGAGGGGGCCAGTTACTGTTAGGTTGGTTGATTAAACTGGATCGGATCCATCCCAGGCACCATCTCACCCGTGCCAGTGTACTAGCCCTCCCTGGTCAGCAACTGTCATGTGGGGGGGCCCTTATTGTTTTCCACCCCAGGGCCCCATTTCACCTAGAACCGGCCCTGGTCACATGGACCACACAGCCAGTACTTGCCAGATATTCCTGCATCTCATTTAATGTTGCTGTAGGCCTCTCCCAGACCAGTTTTCTTCTCGCCTTTTCATCAATTTTGGAGGGTCGTCCAGTTCTTGGTAATGTCACTGTTGTGCCATATTGTCTCCACTTGATGATGACTGTCTTCACTTTGTTCCATGGTTTATCTAATGCCTTGGAGATTCTTCTGTACCCTTCTCCTGACTGATACCTTCTAACAATGAGATCCCTCTGATGCTTCGGAAGCTCTCTGTGGACCACGGCTTTTGCTATGGGATGCGACTTAGAAAATTTCAGGAAAGACCAACTAGAGCAGCTGAGCTTTATATGGGGTTAATCAGAGGCACTTTACATGATGGCCGGTGTATGCTGACTCTGATCTAACAGGATTGTGGATGTGATTGCTTCATTCTGAACACAGCTACATCCCCAGTTATAAGAGGGTGTGCACACTTATGCAACCACAATTTTATAGTTTTTTTTTTTTGTTTTCTTCCCTCCACCTAAAAGATTTCAGTTTGCTTTTCAATTGAGTGGTACAGAAGTGGAGACAATTTTACATTTTTACATTTTTGTAGACTTTTTATATCCACTGTAAATATACTGCCAGCACCACCTAGGGGTGAATGGAACACAAGCGGATATCAGGAACCTTAGCAGGACACAAGGACCTTGACATTGAGGCATCTGGGAAGGGGGCTGAGCCACTTATATATGTGCAGGAGGGCTAGGATTGGTCAGCAAGGTCACCTGACCTAAACCATAAAGCCCAGGAAGTGACGCCTTTAAGGAAGTGATGCAGGAAACAAGCAGCAAGCATGCTGTGGACAGGGTTGAGAGGAAACTGTGGAGCGGATCCCAGAACAACAGTACCTACACAGACAGAGCACAGGACTGCAGGTGAATGGGAAGCACTGGCCGCAAATCACAGCTGAACATTGCGCCCGGGACCTCAGCGGTAAGCAGGGGAACAGGGGCGCACAGCAACCGGTTACATCCTGTATAGCCAGATTAAGGTTGGTGAGGCTAAATGTTTGGTGAGGCGCCTTCCCACCTTTGGAAACCCACTGGACCTTCTACTGGCGTCACATAGGAGACACAGACACACATTTGTATGGCTATCTCCAGTGTCCACCACTTACTTCCAGGGCAGTTTTGTAAACTGGTTGACCTCTGGATGTCCTTGGTGAATTATCAGATATTCAAGGGTAACCAACTACAAAGCCATGATCCTCTGCAGTCACCAGAGCATCATTGAAGATGTCTCTTTCTTCCCTCCCCCTATCGCCTTGCAGAACCACAACACCATTGCTATAATAAGACTTATAATACGGCCTCCAGGAAGTCTCGCTCTCCAGAATCTCATAAATAACTGTGTATTTTGGTGGATGTCTGTGCACAAGACCACGTCTGTCTCATGGGGCGGGGGTGGGGGGGGTTTCTTGGTTGACCTCAATATGCAGACAGTGAGGTGTAAATTATTTACTAACAGCCATGTGCAGTATAATTGACAAGGTATTTTGGGAGGCTGACATTTCTGGCAAGGTCCCAGTTTGCAAATTTGGAATATTCCCTTGTATTTTTCTCAAGGTCGCAAACATATTTTATATGGAGAGAATGTTCCTCGCTGAGAAGGGAGAGACATGTTCTACTTGACCTGTTTTAAGCTGCATGACATAATATACAACCAGCCATACACTGAGGAGGCTCACATTGTGTTATTTACTAGATGGTGGTATGAAAAGGTAGAGATAGATACGGTATCTATCTCCATGCCACCAACACCAGCCTCGACTGATTAGCCCCATTGATTGGTAGGTCTGGTGTCATGGAAATATCTTGAAAGGATTGTTATGTTTTAGGTTGTAGTGGAATGACTGTGAGCATCAACAGGGTCAAAACATCACAGTTTTTGTGGTTTGTGATTAAAAATCCTGCCCCTTGTTAATCAAGAGCACAACCTTCTGATTCTGCTGGGACTTCCTGCTGAGAGAGAGGCAGGAAGAGCTGTTCCATTTACAGAATGGACTCAGAACTGTTCACATGTTTATTGTAAAACCCACAGGGTGTGAAATACTGATTGACATCTTACCAGGATTCTAGTCAGTATCGTGGTCACTGATGAACCACAGAGCCCATATGATAGGTAGGGATAACTGACCCATGCACAACAATTGATATCCTACCGTGTTGCATCCAGGTTGTAGTGAATTGAAAGTCTCATCCAACCAAGCGTCTCAGACATACAGTATTTTGAGTCACCACCCATGTAACGAGATAGCAGTCACCTGAGGGAGCCCGTATGCCAGTATTATAGAGGGCGAATGGTAAGGCCAAGTTCACACTTCAGTTATTTGGTCAGTTATTTCCATCAGTTATTATGAGCCAAAACCAGTAGTGAAGCCTCCACAGAGATCAGGTATAATGGAAAGATCTGCACCTGTTCTGTGTCTTTGACCCGCTCCTGGTTTTGGCTCACAATGACTGATGGAAATAACTGAAGTGTGAACTTGGCCTAAGTGGGGACCCCCTTTTATAAACCTCTGAACCCCTACTTTTTTATGTTAGACAACTGACATGCAGTTTAGGATCTTGCACTTTATAGTACGGTAGACAATAAATCGAAATGTATTGACCAATGCCAGGTACTGTAGCTGCTGCCATTGCCAACACATTTATGCACAAGTACTGGATGGACTTTTGTCATCTTTTACCATGACTTGAAAGTGCAATAAACTTGGCTGTAAGGCTACAGTCACATGACAGTGGGGAAAAAACGCCATTGAAAATGGGCTCACTTTCCGTTTTTCATGACCATTATGCATCCATGTGTGCACTCATTTTCTAGCCGTCTGGCGGACGTTTTGCATCCATTTTGGATCCGTTGGTGGTTAAAAAAGGCTATTAAACATGGACTCATTTTATTGGCTTTTTTTTTTACCCCTGCAGTGCCCTCACAGAATACATAATGCCCCTCATATTGCCCACTGGACATCCCATGGTCCCCGTAGTGTCTCCCAGTATGAATAATGGCCCCCATAGTGCCTCCAATATAAATAAAGTCTCTATTAGTGCCCACAGCATTATTGATGTCCCCATTAGAGGCCCTCAGTATAAAGAATGTTGTTAAAAATGGCTCCATTGATTTCATTAGGCTCCGTCTGGACAGTCGCTATTCACTGGCCATTGAAGAAACTGCCATGTGAATAGCCACATAGATCGGAATTGGAAAACGGCTGTGATGGCAGTTAATAAAACGGTCGTGATACAGCTTTATACTCCTCACAGTCATAAAGTCATTTAAGGCAACATAATATGGCAAAAACGACACTTCTATTCTAAAGGTCCCGTTAGACGATACAGCAGACGATTGTCGGGAGGGGAGCTTTCCTTCCCGGGGGTCGCCTGCTCGTCAGCTATTACATGCAGCGATCTCCTTCACAGTAGAGGGAGCAGTGATCGCTAATGCCATCGCTCGTCCGCCATACAGACTCGTTGTTGATCGTGATTAGAATAATCTGCTTCCGATCTATTATTCGATAAATGAGCGGTTAGTTGGCAACACCTTTCCACCGCCAGATAATCGCTTCCTATGAGTGCTCGTTAGAGATTATCTGGCGGATTATCGGCCCGCGTAGCCGCTATACTGTAATAAGCTTATAATGAGCTGGGGGAGACGTTACTATTCTAAGCTGCGCATTTTATTTGCTTTCTTATCTCCTCTTTATCTGGCAGCAGACAGGCGGCTCTCCGTGTATCCTACTCCCTCATCATCCACTACACAATGTAAATCTACATCAAAAAGACATTTGGGAAAGAAACTTCTCAGGAAAATCTATATCAATTAAAGAAAACGATCTGATACAAGCTGAGTCTTGAGAAAATAGGGATATACAGTGCTCCGGATGCCCCGTATAGCTCAGGAAAATGGGAAAAGGGTGTGTACATAGACTTGTAGAATGAGATCATTATTTGCTTCAATGTATCCAAATTTAAAAAGAAGGCAACTTTGCAAATAGTCTTGAATTTATGTATACAGCTCCTATGCAGAGCTATGTGAGACCAAGGCTCCAGACAAGAAACAAACCTGGGGAGAGAAGTAGACAATTTGGAGGAGTACAATGGCTGAGATCCTTACAATACAGAAGTCCACCCTGTGTCACGATTGTGCAAGACCCCGGTGGTCGGACCTCCCCAGACCAGACATATATGGTATGTCAATGTGAATTATGGGGGTCGCTTTAAATATATTTGTATGTGGTAGATTATTAAGTAATCTGCGAGGTCTGTAATAAGGGACAAGCGGTCAGATCGACTGAATTCAATCCGGATTCCATCCCTTCTGCATTGTCTGGTCTTCAAATAAGAAGCCGAATAATAATCCTAAAATATTAATGGCGGAGAATAAATAATTGACTGAGTGGAAGTGAAATGTTATGTCCTGTCCTCCAGTCTATGCTTTATAAATAACCAAAAGACACTGTGTATAAGAGGCGTCTTTAAGAATAGATAGATAGATAGATATTAGATAGATAGATAGATAGATAGATATTAGATAGATAAATAGATAGACAGATATAGATGATAGAAAGATATAGATAGATAGATACAGTCATGTGAAAAAATTAGGACACCCTTTGAAAGCATGTGGTTTTTTGTAACATTTTTAATAAAAGGTTATTTCATCTCCGTTTCAACAATACAGAGAGATTAAAGTAATCCGACTAAACAAAGAAAACTGAAGAAAAGTCTTTTCAAGATCTTCTGTAAATGTCATTCTACAAAAATGCCTATTCTAACTGAGGAAAAAGATAGGACACCCTTGCCCCTAATAGCGAGTGTTACCTCCTTTGGCTGAAATAACTGCAGTGAGACGGTTCTTGTAGCCATCTACCAGTCTTCGACATCGGTCTGAGGAAATTTTACCCCACTCCTCAATGCAGAACTTTTTCAGCTGTGAGATGTTTGAGGGGTTTCTTGCACGTACAGCCCTTTTCAAGTCACCCCACAGCATCTCAATGGGATTCAAATCTGGACTTTGACTTGGCCATTCCAGGACTCTCCATTTCTTCTTTTCCAGCCAATCTTTGGTTGATTTACTAGTATGTTTTGGGTCATTGTCATGTTGCATGGTCCAGTTCCGCTTCAGCTTTAATTTTCTAACTGATGGTCTCACATGTTCTTCAAGCACCTTCTGATACACAGTAGAATTCATCGTGGATTCTATGATGGTGAGCTGACCAGGTCCTGCTGCAGCAAAGCAGCCCCAAACCATGACACTTCCACCTCCATGCTTCACAGTTGGTATGAGGTTCTTTTCTTGGAATGCTGTGTTTGGTTTACGCCAAACATGTCCTCTGCTGTTGTGTCCAAATAATTCAATTTTGGACTCATCTGTCCAAAGAACATTATTCCAGAAGTCCTGGTCTTTGTCAACTTTATCTCTGGCAAATGTCAGTCTGGCCTCGATGTTTCTCTTGGAAAGCAAAGGTTTCCTCCTTGCACACCTCCCATGCAAGTTAAACTTGTACAGTCTCTTTCTGATTGTAGAGGCATGTACTTCTACATCAACAGTAGCCAGAGCCTGCTGTAGTTCTCGAGATGACACTTTAGGGTTTTTGGAGACCTCTTTTAGCATCTTGCGGTCTGCTCTTGGGGTGAACTTGCTGGGGCGACCAGTCCTGGGCATGTTGGCAGTTGTTTTGAAAGCCCTCCACTTGTAGACTATCTTCCGGACAGTGGAATGGCTGATTTCAAAATCTTTTGAGATCTTTTTAAATCCCTTCCCAGACTCATAGGCTGCTACAATCTTTTTTCTGAAGTCCTCTGACAGCTCTTTTGCTCTCACCATGGTGCTCACTCTCACTTCAACAGTCAGGAGCACACCAAACTAAATGTCTGAGGTTTAAATAGGGCAAGCCTCATTCAACATGCAGAGTAACGATCTACTAATTATGTGCACCTGGTGTGATATACCTGTGTGAGATCTGAGCCAATTTAAGAGGGAATACATGTGAGGGTGTCCTATCTTTTTCCTCAGTTAGAATAGGCATTTTTGTAGAATGACATTTACAGAAGATCTTGAAAAGACTTTTCTTCAGTTTTCTTTGTTTAGTTGGATTACTTTAATCTCTCTGTATTGTTGAAACGGAGATGAAATAACCTTTTATTAAAAATGTTACAAAAAACCACATGCTTTCAAAGGGTGTCCTAATTTTTTCACATGACTGTAGATAGATAGATATAAGATAGATAGGAAATAGATATGACAAAGATGGATAGATATTAATATATAGATATGAGATAGATTAATTGCATTCAGTGTTGCATTTGTTATTGGCTATACTTAGTGTGCTTTACTGCCATCTGTTGGTCATTGGGTTTATGATGTTATCTATGCTATAATTACCATGCAATTTGTCCTGTAAATCCTCCTTTTCTGTGAGCTCACTACCTGTTAAGTTCTGCGGTCTTTTCTTCTTTGTCAGACACGCATCGCAGAGCTGGAGAGAGGAATTTTCTTTGACCCCTAGCATAATTTTTCAAGATACATTCAATAAATTACCTAAAAGCATTTCCATTGCATCTCCCTCACTGGAATTCTACATGCAACTGGTGTTGCTAGGGGAATGATTATAGCGAGTTCACTATTTTAATTGCTTCTACAAGAGAATGCTACTCACACTCATCAGAGACTTCTCTCATGTACATCGGTTGCAAAATAATCAAAGGAAACCTAAGTCCACAGCATCTGCATCTACATGCATAGTTTGGGAGCAAGCTGCAGCTCTATCTTAAAGAGACAGTACCTTTGTGAGCAAAAGCATAACAGTTCCCTGGATTCCTTGCTGGACCAAAGCAAATGCACCATGTTTCTGACAACTCAGATGTACGGGAAACAGAGTCCACGCTTGTTGCAGAGCAAAATGTGCAATCTAAGCCTTGCAAACAGATGCAAAAGAATAGAGAGAACTTAAGGCAATCATGGATGAGGGTCACAACAATCTAGATGACTTATGGGAATGAGCTGAACAGTACATAGCAGCTCGTTCACATTTTAACAATGATACAGCAGAGTTAACCACAGATTATAAACGTTTATCTGTCACCTATGATCGCTACCAGCATCCATCTGCAAAGTACATGACATTCCTGAGTGATTCTGATATTGATGATGCCTCAGCAGAGCCATCCAAGAAAAATATTCTACTCCAAAGAAAGGATGTCTTAGAACAAGACACCAAGGACACGCCAGAACTCCGCATTGCACATTTGCAAGAGGCTAGGTTAAATCGATCAACTTCAACCAAACGTATATCTCCATCTTCAAGATCGTCTCAATGTCGGCATTAGGCCCCCTGCACACGATCAGGATTGCGTGCGGATTTTCCGCGCGGATTTGCGTGCGGAAAATCCGCACCGTAGGTCATGTACATTGTATTCTATGAGAATTAGAAATTCTCAATGCACACGATGCAGATTTTTTCCGCGCGGATTTTGACCTGCGGTGCGGATTTTAAAATCCGCGACATGTCAATTAATTTTTTTTTTCCTGACCGGATTTTCTTCATTCACTTTGTGAAATCCGCATGCGGAAAATCCGCACTGAATCCGCACGCAAATCCGCAAATCAATTAATGCGGATTGACCGCACAGATTTGCCTGCGAACACCTGCGGATTTCAGTGCGGATTCTCCGCACATGAATCCTGAACGTGTGCATGCAGCCTTATGTGACAAGCTAATGCAGAAGAAGCTAGCTTTAGAAGTTTCTAGCTAAGGAGGACGCAGATAATCCAAAAATGGCAAAGAGGGCACAAGAACATGCAGCTGCAAGGGCAAAAATGGCAAAAGGATGAGCTGGCAGTAAGGGCAAAAGAATGCCAAATGGAAGCCGAATGAACAATTCTCCAAGTAGTAAAGGAAGAAGCAGCTGCCTTAGCTGAACTGAAGGTCCTTGAACAAGTGTTATGCCAGGATACTGATCTGGACTGCTTCATCCCAGGAGAAGTGGAAGACCCAGCTGATCACACTACTCATTACGTGCTAAAGCAGTCATCATCTACACCTCCTGTTATCCCCACTGATTTAACGCTCAAAACAAAAAACGTATACACTAGCTGCTGGATGCACTTAGAGAGAGCTCTGTCTGAAGCGCTCGTATTAAAGGGGAGAAACACTACAAATATGGGCAAATCGCGGGTACGTGTCTGGGGCCTACATCGATGGCTTCCAGTCTTGGCTCACAGAGATGCCCTGGGATGTTACGGGGAATCATGCCTCAGGTACCTCTTTGCCTGCTCCTAGGCATGTGGAGCCCCCAGCCTCTGAGACAGCGGTCACAGATCCTCCACCTAAAATGGCCCATCTGGCTCAGTCTGTAGACGGAACTATTGCCACTTTAGAGAGGGCCGCTACCTCCTCTCCCACTCCATATTTCCTCATACTGGCTGCGGTGACCCTCTCACCTTGAATCCTTTCACAGGACCAGTTCCCAGTCCGGTTCTCCTACCTCCTGAAGAGGCGTTGAAACTACTAGATGGTCATCCGGAATTCAAAGCCCTACTGGCCCTGCTTCCCACTAAGCGTGACCTGTCTGCCCTGGCCGCGGACCTTCTACTTTCCAGTAGAAGGCTGCAGCAATGCAATCGTTTAAAGAGATGGTTTCACGTTCTCTTCAAGAACTTTGCAACTCAGCTCTAACCTCTAAGCAGCACTTGTTCCTTGCTGACCAACTCAACGTTCTTGAAAACAGAAACCAGAGGAACAACATTCGTATCAGAGGCCTCCCAGAAACTATACATCTGGTGGACTTAATGCCAACTCTCTTAACTCCCTACTGGTTAGGCCTCCTACTACCCACATTGAAATTGATAGAGCACACAGGGCACTGCGGGCCAAAAGACAAGAACCTGCCAAACCCCCGAGATGTGATATGCCACATACACTTCTATGCTCTCAAGGAACAAATAATGTCTAAGGCTCGGGCTACCCCGGCTATTTATTTTGAAAATACCCAGATACACCTTTTCCCAGATCTGTCCATGTGAGATGGGGAAACAGTTCTCCTTGTATGAACACTGTTTGTGTAGATTAAATTAAACAATCTGGACTGACATTCTGCTGTTTGGCCACAAGATGCTGTTGTTTCCTAAACACAGCTACAGACTGGATATTTCCATATTCATGAGAGGTGGAGTTACACACAGAGCTTGGAGAGGAAAAGAAAGGGAGCAGCCATCTTAGAGGCAGCTGAGACTGAGGAGCTGTGTCAGCAGAGGATCCGACGGCATCCAGGTGTGAGAGCATCCCTCAGTGAAAAGAGCTGCAGCTAAGTGAAGCTGATCGTGTCCAAGACCCTGATCCTGTCCAGAGGAATGAGGATTGCTTACAGGAACGCTGATGAGAGCTGAGGAGCAAAGCTACATACACTGCGGGACCGCATGCTTGTTGGAGAGGCATTTGTTCTCTTCAGAGTCACCAGCGGATGCAAAGCAAACCCGGGTTGGTAAGATAATGCACATGTAACACCCCAGAGTTGTGTTACTAAACTCTTCTACCCCGCTACAATCTGTTAAGAGCCTTTTCCTTGTCATCTGATATGATTTTACATTATATCACTCACAAATGTGCATTATAAACCATGTTAAATGTATATTGTTGTAATTTCCATGCTCACCAGCAGGTGGCAGCAATATGTTAGTAAGGCCTTAGGTTCAGTTTAGTACATCTAAGCTGGAATAGTTCATTCCAGTATAGCTCCCCGTCTGTGAGCAGAGTGGGCTGTGCCCACATCCTGCAGCATGGGGAGAGAAAGAAGTTAGAGAGAGGGTAGCCCACCCCCTTCTAGGGGTAGGGTGTACATGTTAGGAGCTCCCTGAGATAGAGAGGGAAGCCAGGATCTTGTCTCAGCTGAGACATTGATCAAATCCCCAGCCTGAGCCCTGCAGCCTCAGCTGGATGAAGCAAGCAGACAATCTCCATTTCCAGGAAGAAAGCATACCCTGAGAAGATAACTGTGAGTAAAGTCCAGAGACCCAGGAGAAGCCATATTCCTCCTCAGCTAGTCAGTTCCCACACAGCAGAAGAAAGAGAATGCAGAAGCCAAATTCCTGCCACAGTATAGAGCTAACAAGCAGACGTCCTTTCTTGCAAGCTCCAGGTTGATAGAGCAGAAGATAAATTCCTGCCAAACATTGCCAATACCTGCTGGGACCAAAGACTAAAGCTGTATCTTGCTTGGATGAAAGTTACAATCAGTAAAGACAAGTTTGAACTTTACCAAAGGTCTGGATCTCAATTTCTGCTGCAAAATCCCTCTTTTACTCCTACTAGCACTACACTCAATTTATTGCTAGTGAGCCCGGAGCCAGGAGTCCAGCCGCACCCAGGTAGGAGACACCGTTGACACCATTATCATCACCTATACAGACATTATAGGCCATTACACCATTATGGCATTCCTAACCTGGGATGTATGTTATAACACCTTGGGAGGGCCCTGTGATAGTACCCTGCGCACGCTGCAATTGGTGTCACAAACAAACTATAGACTTCTATCTACACCTCTACACCTGACTCAGCCATTGCATAATTTGGCGTCAGCGTATAACCATACCACGGTCCTGCTCATTGCACACACACCTCCTGCACATTGTTGGTGCCTAGAGATTGAGACCAGGCCTGCAGTTAGTTAGTTAGGGTCTCAGTTTGTTTACATTCAATAGATTACCTAAAGGCTTATCCATTGCATCTCCCCCACTGGAATTCTACATGCAACTGGTGTCGCTAGAGGAATGATTATAGCAAGTTCACTATCTTCCATTGCTTGTACAATAGATTGCCAGTCACACTCATCAGAGACTTCTCTCATGTACATTGGAGGCAGAATATAAATAAATAAATAGATAGATATTTGATATATAATTAATGGATAGATAGATTCAAGATAAATAGATAAATGTAACACAGAATATGAATTATATGGACACTCAAGGATTCATGCTCATGCTTCTTTCCCTCCTCCCTCATTGTATTGGTTCATTTCTCCGCCATTTGCTGCCTGATAGGTCTTAATATTACAAGAGTAATGATGCGCCCTGCAGGTGTAATTACTCTGGCCTGGGAGTAACATCTGAGCCGTTACCTTCTACATTCCCAGCAGCAGAGTTAATGAAACAACATATTGGATGAAACATGAGCAGTGCGACCCCGGCCTCTCGCCCTCATCACCGGGGTGGAATCGTCATCACTCTGCCGTCCTGACCTCTCACCTTAGTAAATGGATCTTTACCTCGATGACGGACTCTGCCGTATATTCTGCAAATATAAGATCAGATATTTCTCCAGTTTTCGTTCATCTGTGCAGCGTGGAAACCAACAAGTGGCTGCTGACAGATCCTAGCACAGTGTTATTTGTATTGTTAAGGACGATCTTACTGCCTGGCTCATTCCCATCTCCTCCGCAGCCTGTCCAGGACCGCGAACCCTTCAGTAGTACAGATAATAAGAATACTAAGACTGTTGCGGTATGCCAGACCTAACAGGGGAATTATGTGTGAGGTCACGGTGTGAGCAATAGGTGGGCCGAGGTAAGTACAGTTCTGGTTACTCACGGTTATGTCGTCCCTGGGCAGGCTCGCATAAGTGAAGAGGAGAACGGCACAGGAATTCTCTGGGGCACTCTCTGGTGTAAGGGACACAGGCCAGATGGTGGTTCGAGGTGCCCTTGGTGGTCTGTATTAATGTGCCTATGGCAAGGTCCCTTGTAGTCGTGACGCCAGTACCTTTTGTATGAAGGTACAACCATTTACTGTAGTGTTAATTGAGGAACTTGAGACTGAGACAAGAAGGATGAAATTAAGGGTAGAACTTTACTGATGATGACTCCTGATAACAGTACATCCATAGACATTAAACAGTCTCTTGATACAATCCGGCATTAAGCACAATCTCCCATACATATGGGGAAAGGGAAAATGCAAGTCCTCAATGAAGTACAGGCTCTTGTAATACATAAGAAGCTACTGCTCAGACTAGGCTGGTAATAATGAAAGTCTTACACTGGTAACAACTCCGGCCTGATCCTAATCCTTGGTTGAAGGTGCTTTTCTGAATCCTGAAACTTCTATTCCAATGTTGTTCTGACAGTTGGCCTGACTGTCCTCAGGATTTACACTGGAGGTGTGGATGGTTCATGCTGTCTCCTACACCTACTACAAAGGTGCCTAATAAGTCCTCAGGTAATGACTATCCTGCTAATCCTTTGTCTTGCATAAAAACATGGTAATTCCTTAGATACTCGGCTGCATGCAGTTTGGACATTGGTCACCCCGGAACAGGGATCTATAGGAGTGGATTGCTCACCTTTAGGTAGAATAGTTGCAGGCTTTAACCCTGGACTGTGGAGCCGACAGGGACAGAGGGGCTATGAATAGGCCTCCCTCCAGGCAGGGGCGTAGCTAGAAATAACTGGGCCCCATAGCAAAACATTTTTTATGCCCCCCTCCCCGGATATCCCACCCCCACATACCTCTTGGACCTCACCGTCACATCCACAGCTCCTCATGCACTTGCGACGGTTACGCGTAGGACTGAGCACAGACAGTTGGTCACTGGCAACGCATTTCTGCCAGTGTAGGAAATGTATGAATCTAAATGTCTGTGTATTAAAGTAGGACTCAGTGTGGGAACTCCCCCAAGATCCACTGCCACCCGACCTCCCCCAAAAAAATAATAGATATATATATTTCACAGAAAATTCAGTGCAACATAAAAAATTAACAAAAACTGGAATTTGTGCTATATGTCTGTTCAGACATAATTTGTCTCTTTCATATTATAAGCTCCCCTTATATATAATTTACTTACAGTTCTGAAGACTCAGGGGTGCTGGCTGGCTTGTCCTCAGGGGTGCTGGCTGGCTTGGCCTCAGGGGTGCTGGCTAGCTTGTCCTCAGGGGTGCTGGGTGGCTTGTCCTCAGGGGTGCTGGCTGGCTTGTCCTCAGGGGTGCTGGCTGGCTTGTCCTCAGGGGTGCTGGCTGGCTTGTCCTCAGGGGTGCTGGCTGGCTTGTCCTCAGGGGTGCTGGCTGGCTTGTCCTCAGGGGTGCTGGCTGGCTTGTCCTCAGGGGTGCTGGCTGGCTTGTCCTCAGGGGTGCTGGCAGGCTTGTCCTCAGGGGTGCTGGCTGGCTTGGCCTCAGGGGTGCTGGCACGCTTGGCCTCAGGGGTGCTGGCTGGCTTGGCCTCAGGGGTGCTGGCTGGCTTGGCCTCAGGGGTGCTGGGTATCTCAGCCTCAGGGGTGCTGGCTGGCTTGTGGGGAGACTGTGAGGCCTTTTTTCTCCAAGCTGCCCCGGAAAAAAATATATTTTTCATTATACCTCAGGTCAGACCACCAATCAGACCCTCAATGTTAATCAGACCTCAGATAACACCTCAGCTCAGACCCCTATATGAATGACCCCCAATCAGACCTCAGATAAGAGCCCCATGCCTTATAGCAACCCCCAGTAGCCTTATAGAAGCCCCCAGTAGCCTCATAGCAGCCACCAGTAGCCTCTCCACCAGCCCCCAGTGCCTCTCACCAGCCCCCAGTGCCTCTCAATCAGCCCCCAGTGCCTCTTAATCAGCTCCCAGTGCCTCTCACCAGCGGCCCCCCAGTGCCTCTCTATCAACCCCCAGTGCGCCCTCCCCGGTATTAAAATCATTGGTGGGCAGTGCACTCTCCCGTTATTAAAATCATTGGTGGGCAGTGCACCCTCCCCCCCTCCCCTGTATTAAAATCATTGGCGGGCAGTGCGCCTTCCTCTGTATTAAAATCATTGGCGGGCAGTGCGCCTTCCTCTGTATTAAAATCATTGGCGGGCAGTGCACCCTCCCCTGTATTAAAATCATTGGCGGCAGTGCGCCCTCCCCTGTATTAAAATCATTGGCGGCAGTGCGCCCTCCCCTGTATTAAAATCATTGGCGGCAGTGCACCCTCCCCTGTATTAAAATCATTGGTGGGCAGTGCGCCCTCCCCTGTATTAAAATCATTGGTGGGCAGTGTGCCCTCCGCCAATATTGGTGGCAGCGGCAGTTCCAATCGGAGTCCCAGCAGTGTAATGCTGGGGCTCCGATCGGTTGCCATGGCAGCCAGGACGCTACTGAAGTCCTGTCTGCCATGGCCAGTTACTCTGCAGCATACTTACATGCGTTGTGGCCGCCCGACGCTCCTTCTTCTTGTAACTCGTCACAGGTCTGTGTGGCGCATTGCTTATACTAATAGCAATGCGCCGCACAGACCTGTGACGAGTTACAAGAAGAAGGAGCGTCGGGCGGCCACAGCGCATGTAAGTATGCTGCAGAGTAACTGGCCATGGCAGACAGGACTTCAGTAGCACCACCCACTCGCCACATGAATTTTATATATTTTTTAATCCTCAGCCGGCGGCCCGGGCCTCCAGTGACGTAGGGCCCCATAGCCATTGCTATGGCTGCTATAGTGATCCCGAGCCACTGCCTCCAGGTATACAGCTACATTGCTGCTGCTTTCTGACTAAGCTCATGAGAGAACTGCTTTGAACTGAACTCTAAACTGGATTGACCTGAGCTCAACTGAACAACCGCCTAACTTAGGTCTGAGCTAAGCTATATATACAGTGACACTGCTCCATCTTGTGGAGAAACAAGTGTAGTGCACCCTGACTAGGCCTGCGTAAAGGATCTTTGCATATAGAATCACATTGTGACATGGAGAATATGACCGGAGATAAAATACTAAATGCAGGCATATCACATGACATTAATACATAATTAAAACACGTTTGCGGTGCCCGCGTTCACGTAGTGGGACACTGCACGGTCAGCAGTAGTCAAAATGCTGGTTGACTAGCCTTTCCTTGTCAGTAGTCAGTATGGTGGTCTGTCCTTGTCTTACCTCTAGGCTCAGAATAGGAGAGATTAGAAGCTACTCATTGTTATTTTTTCATAGTTTATTTCTTAGTTTCTTTTCTTTCATTGTCCTCTTGCTTTGAGGTTCTCCTCATCCCTATTCATGAGACCTGGCTGACACGTCATTGACATACCACTATATTCAAGGATCACCAGTATTTTGATATTGCAAGTACCGTATGTATACATTGGACAATGTGTTTGTTTTGATACCCTACATTGTATATTCTTGTGCGTGCTATACTGGTCTTAATAATTGAATGAGAAAAAAACAAACAAAAAAAAACGTATAAGTTGTACTTGCCAGAGCCACTTCCAATTTACCACATGGTTGTACTTACACAGCAACAGATATTACCGCCTACCAGTAACTAGCAGGTAACTTCCAGAATCAAGCCAGCAGATCCTCCATGGACTAAACCACAGCTTAACCCTTATGGTACATCATTTTGTCCTGATACATCTCAGCCGTATACACCAGAGAACTTACACACCCCAGGGGCAACACAGGTTTATCTGGCAACAAGGAACAGGAGACCAGACATGTCTGACTTCTCCAGATACATGCTACCAGGGAGCTAATAAACAACGGTCTCTCAGAGTTTGAAGAACTATAGGGCCTGGAAATCGACCTTTGAAGCTGTAATCCACAATCTTAACCTCACCGCCACGGAAGAACTTGACTAGATCGTCAACTGTCTAGTCCCAGAAACGGCAAAGTGCATCAAGTCATTAAGAGCAGTTCATAAGGACCATTCAGAGGAAGGTCTTGCTGCATCATGGGAGAGATTTGAACAAACTTACGGCAGTTCTGATGCTATAGAAAGCATCTTATTTAAAAGACTTCCAACCTTCCCAAAGAGAACTAATGAGGGCAACCACAAACCCCAGGATCTGAGAGACCGACTAAAGAAACTGGAATAGACTGAATCAGACCCCCATCTGTCAGGACTGAGGTACCTTGATTCTGCTCATGGCTTGAATGCAGTGGTGTCCTAACTACCACATCACATGCAGGGAAAATGGGCAGACCAGGGCTCCAGGTCCTCTACAACTAAACATAAAAACTTAAGGGGAATGGTATCTATTAGAAAGACTGATGGTCCCCTTACCACACCTTCCACCACTTGGTAGGATGCTCCTGTTCTTCAAGAAAGGGAACCCCAGTCAAATGTGCCCTATCCAGAGAAGACCTCATCTTCTCAAGGAATGTTGTGGGCTCTGCAAGAGTGCAGAGAAACTCTTAAAGACCTTGAGGTGTGATAAAAGTGTTTAACCTCATCAAAAAACATTGTGAAGAACTGTAAAGCCACCACAAAGTGTACCAAATGTGGTAGAGACAAAATGTTACCTTCAGTGGCATCTAACTCCGTTGCAAAGGTGAGGAGCCTCAAGATTCAACTACAAACACTGTCTCGTGCATATTAGAATGTCGGCAAGAGACTGGTCCATGGTTTCTCTGGTCAATGTCTACCTGGAGGGGCAACCTGAGAAAGCCACCAGCATGTATGTCATTATAATTGAACAAAGCAACAGGTCTCTAGCAAAACCTAAATTCTTTGAGATCTTTGCTAGAACAGGTAAAGCAATACCATATGCCTCCAGCTGTTTGATTATACTAAGAACAGTTGAACATCAGACATTACTCCTTAATGTCAGTTCAGATGGTGAAGGTGCTGTCCCAGCTAATGGTTCTCATTTAGAAGTCATATAAATTGAGGTGTTTGTTACATTTGTTAGCCACTATACCTAGTGCCCGTTGCTGCCATCTAGTGGCCATTGTTATATTTGGTTTTATGAAATTATCTGTGGTCGCAAATCATTCATCTTGTAACTCCTCCTCTTCTGTGTCCTGCAGTGCTTTGCTGTTTGGCAGACATGCATCAGAGAGCTGGAGAGAGGATTTTCCTTTAACCCCTATCATCATTTCTCAAGGTCCAGTCAATAAATTCTATATATGAGGTCCCGCACAACACACTATCCCCCTATTCATGTACCGTTCTATAGAGATATTCGTGCAACCATACAGCCCATTACAAAGGTTCAATTTACCTTGCTACACTCCACTGTGGTTCCGGTGCGCGTGTCTGTCCTCTCTTTAGTGCCGGTGTAACAGGCCAGAGTATACCCACAGTCCAGACTATACCTGGGGTTAATGTGGCCTAGGCTAATTTATACTCCGGGATATAAATTGGCCTAGGCCAAAATATAGCCCGGGTATAAATTAACCTAGGTCAATTCATACCCTTCAGGCCATATTATACCCCCATAGTAGCATTGAGTGATATACACAAGAATTACTTATGTGTTGCGCGGGACCTGATATAAAGAATTGCTATCTGTTATTTTAGGCAGCAGTAGCGGTACAGCAGCGATAGCGAGGTTGCTAAAATGATGGCGTACAGCACCAGTGGTGTTTACATTCAATAGATTACCTAAAGGCTTATCCGCTGCATCTCCACCACTGGAATTCTACATGCAACTGGTGTCGCTAGAGGAATGATTATAGCAAGTTCACTATCTTCCATTGCTTGTACAATAGATTGCCAGTCACACTCATCAGAGACTTCTCTCATGTACATTGGAGGCAGAATATAAATAAATAAATAAATAGATAGATAATTGATAGATAATTCATCAATAGATAGATATTAAAAAATACGAGTACCGCGGCACTTCCATAAAGTGACATGTGCTTTATTTACCAATAAGGGGCAACATTTCGGTTCACTCCATGGAACCTTTTTCAAGCAGTGATCAGTGATAGATAGATTCGAGATGAATAGATAAATGTAACACAGAATATGAATTATCTGGACACTCAAGGATTCATGCTCATGCTTCTTTCCCTCCTCCCTCATTGTATTGGTTCATTTCTCCGCCATTCGCTGCCTGATAGGTCTTAATATTACAAGAGTAATGATGCGCCCTGCAGGTGTAATGACTCCGGCCTGGGAGTAACATCTGAGCCGTTACCGTCTACATTCCCAGCAGCAGAGTTAATGAAACAACATATTGGCTGAAACATGAGCAGTGCGACCCCGGCCTCTCGCCCTCATCCCCGGGGTGGAATCGTCATCACTCTGCCGTCCTGACCTCTCACCTTAGTAAATGGATCTTTACCTCGATGACGGACTCTGCCGTATATTCTGCAAATATAAGATCAGATATTTCTCCAGTTTCCGTTCATCTGTGCAGCGTGGAAACCAACAAGTGGCTGCTGACAGATCCTAGCACAGTGTTATTTGTATTGTTAAGGACGATCTTACTGCCGGGCTCCTTCCCATCTCCTCAGCAGCCCGTCCAGGACCGCGGACCCTTCAGTAGTGCAGATAATAGGAATACTAAGGCTGCCAGCAGTGGTCAGTATGCTGGAAGGAACAGGTAATAAACCACAAGCTCCCAAAAGACAATGCAGCTAAGCTAGATTTACTGATTATAGCCGTGCCCTAATGGAGCACAGCTGCACTGTAAAGCATAGGGGCACTACAGCACAGCAAACTGTAGTTGTGCCATGATGAAGCAGAGCTGAAAAATAGCCAACACTGAAGAAATTGCAGAACTGCGCTACACCACGATGTTCAATGGCGCATAAAATAATCACTGTTAGCCAGCAGGTGGCGCCATGCTTAGAAGGTGACACCAGCAGAAATCTCCATCCAGAAGTGTCCGGTTTTGTGTTATGTGACAGCAGCAGATCTTGTCTGGACAGATGTAATTTTTTTCAGACAATAGACGAGTCCCGGCGAGAACAGGATGAACCCGTATAATGTGGCAGAAAGATCTTCCGAATACATTCCGCGTCCTCCGCCACCGAGGCCGGCTCTATTTATCCGCATAATGCGCTATTCACAGACACCGGCACCAGCCGACTCCTGCACAGATGGTATCACAGAACATGGGGGAGGGGGGCCAAAGCCTATTATCTATTTATCTACTATCTAATATCTATCTATCTACAATGCATTCGCAAAGTCTTCAGACTCTTTTGCTTTTTTCACATTTTATTATCTTGCTCCTTGTGCTAAAAAACAAACAAAAACATTCTCTCCAATCATTCTGCACTCAATGCCCCATAATGAAAAAGTGAACACAGAATTTTATACATTTTTGGAAACTTGTTAAACAGAAAAAACTTAAATTTCACATGGACATAAGTATTTGGACCCTTTGCCACGACACTTGACATTTAGCTCTGAGGTCTCCCATTAATCTGAGATGTTTCTAATCCTTGATTGGAGTCACCTGTGGTAAATTCAGTGGATTGGACATGAATTGGGAAGACAGACTCCTGTTCATATAAGATCTCACAGGTGACAATGTATATCAGAGCAAAAACCAAGTCATGAGGAGGAAAGAACTGCCTGTAGAGCTCAGAGACAGCATTGTACGGAGGCACGAATCTGGAGAAGGGGACAAAAAACTGCTGCTGCTCTTCCAAAGAGCATAGTGACCTCTGTCCTTCTTAATGGAAGAACCAGGACTGTTCCTAGAACTCGCCACCACTCTGGATTCTCAGACTGTGAGAAGCAAGATCCTCTGCGCAGATGAAACCAAGATTAAGCTTTTTGGCCTCAATTTTAAGCATCATGTCTGGAGGAAACCAGGCCCTGCTCATCACCTGCTTGATACCGTCCCTGGTGGTGGCAGCATCATGATGTGGGGGATCAGGGAGACTTGCCAGGGCTGAGGTAAAGCTGAATGGAGGAAAGTACAGAGATATTCTTAATGAAAACCTCATCCAGGGAGTTCTGGGCCAAGACAATGCAGGAGAGGCTTAGGGACAACTCTGTGAATGTCCATGAGTGGCCCAGCCAGAGCCATGACTTGAATCCAGTAAAACATCTCTGGAGAGACCTGAAAACGACTGTCCACCCACGGTCCACATCCAACCTGACAAAGCTTGAGAGGATCTGCAGACAAGAATGTATCTATTGTGACCCAGTGAGAGGTTTTGTCTGAGAAAACAGGTATTTTCCTCCCAGCGTGTGCTGCTGGGCTGATTTACAGCCAGGTGAGGTCAAATACCGGACCGGATTTTAAGTGCCGGTCCATGTTTTGGCAGCACCTGGCTGTCCTTAAATAGGCAGCTGGGCTCAGAAGCCAGGTCTCTGTGTTGGGATCTGGGAGCCTTGTGTCTGGATGAAGGCTTGCTACTAGGGATGAGCGAACTCGAACTGTATAGTTCGGGTTCGTACCGAATTTTGGGGTGTCCGTGACACGGACCCGAACCCGGACATTTTCGTAAAAGTCCGGGTTCGGGTTCGGTGTTCGTCGCTTTCTTCGCGCTTTTGTGACGCTTTCTTGGCGCTTTTTGAAAGGCTGCAAAGCAGCCAATCAACAAGCGTCATACTACTTGCCCCAAGAGGCCATCACAGCCATGCCTACTATTGGCATGGCTGTGATTGGCCAGAGCACCATGTGACCCAGCCTCTATTTAAGCTGGAGTCACATAGCGCCGCCCGTCACTCTGCTCTGATTAGCGTAGGGAGAGGTTGCGGCTGCGACAGTAGGGCGAGATTAGGCAGATTAACTCCTCCAAAGGACTTGATTAACTGATCGATCTGCAGCTGTGGACCATTGAGCTGCTGATCCTCAATTGCTCACTGTTTTTAGGCTGCACAGACCGTTTGTCAGTCTCATTTTTCTGGGGTGATCGGCGGCCATTTTGTGTCTTGTGGTGCGCCAGCACAAGCTGCGACCAAGTGCATTTAACCCTCAATGGTGTGGTTGTTTTTTGGCTAAAGCCTACATCAGGGTGAAGCTGTCACACCAAGTGCATTTAACCAGCAATAGTCTGTTCATTTTTTGGCCATATACAAAATCAGGGGCAAGCTGCGCCTGTCACCAAGTGCATTTAACCCTCAATGGTGTGGTTGTTTTTTGGCTAAAGCCTACATCAGGGTGAAGCTGTCACACCAAGTGCATTTAACCAGCAATAGTCTGTTCATTTTTTGGCCATATACAAAATCAGGGGCAAGCTGCGCCTGTCACCAAGTGCATTTAACCCTCAATGGTGTGGTTGTTTTTTGGCTAAAGCCTACATCAGGGTGAAGCTGTCACACCAAGTGCATTTAACCAGCAATAGTCTGTTCATTTTTTGGCCATATCCCAGTCTAATTCTGTCACTAAATCCATACCGGTCACCCAGCGCCTAAATACTAGGCCTCAAATTTATATCCAGCTAAATCTGTCCCTAGTGCTGTAGCTGGGCGAGTTATTTAGTGTCCGTTCAAGCACATTTCTTGTTCTGGGTTGAAATACAATTCCCAATTTAGCAATTTCATAATTTAGTGGTTCCTGCTATATCAGAGCTATTTGAAATCTATCCCAAAAAGGGTATATAATATTGAAGGTGCACATAGGGTCATTCAGAATAACTTCACACACACCCGCTACTGTGTATTTCCAAGTCTAATTCTGTCACTAAACCCATACCTGTCACCCAGCGCCTAAATACTAGGCCTCAAATTTAAATCCCTCTAAATCTCTCGTTACCGTTGTCCTGTTGTAGCTGGGAAAGTTATTTAGTGCCCGTCAAAGCACATTTTTTGTTCTGGGTTGAAGTACAATTCCCAATTTAGCAATTTCATAATTTAGTGGTTCCTGCTATATCAGAGCTATTTGAAATCTATCCCAAAAAGGGTATATAATATTGAAGGTGCACATAGGGTCATTCAGAATAACTTCACACACACCCGCTACTGTGTATTTCCAAGTCTAATTCTGTCACTAAACCCATACCTGTCACCCAGCGCCTAAATACTAGGCCTCAAATTTAAATCCCTCTAAATCTCTCGTTACCGTTGTCCTGTTGTAGCTGGGAAAGTTATTTAGTGCCCGTCAAAGCACATTTTTTGTTCTGGGTTGAAGTACAATTCCCAATTTAGCAATTTCATAATTTAGTGGTTCCTGCTATATCAGAGCTATTTGAAATCTATCCCAAAAAGGGTATATAATATTGAAGGTGCACATAGGGTCATTCAGAATAACTTCACACACACCCGCTACTGTGTATTTCCAAGTCTAATTCTGTCACTAAATCCATACCGGTGACCCAGCGCCTAAATACTAGGCCTCAAATTTAATTCCCTCTAAATCTCTCGTTACCCACCGCTGTACTGTTGTTGCTGGGCAAGATATTTAGTGTCCGTCAAAGCACATTTTTTGTTCTGGGTTGAAGTACAATTCCCAATTTAGCAATTTCATAATTTAGTGGTTTCTGCTATATCAGAGCTATTTGAAATCTATCCCTAAAAGGGTATATAATATTGAAGGTGCACATAGGGTCATTCAGAATAACTTCACACACACCCGCTACTGTGTATTTCCAAGTCTAATTCTGTCACTAAACCCATACCTGTCACCCAGCGCCTAAATACTAGGCCTCAAATTTAAATCCCTCTAAATCTCTCGTTACCGTTGTCCTGTTGTAGCTGGGAAAGTTATTTAGTGCCCGTCAAAGCACATTTTTTGTTCTGGGTTGAAGTACAATTCCCAATTTAGCAATTTCATAATTTAGTGGTTTCTGCTATATCAGAGCTATTTGAAATCTATCCCTAAAAGGGTATATAATATTGAAGGTGCACATAGGGTCATTCAGAATAACTTCACACACACCCGCTACTGTGTATTTCCAAGTCTAATTCTGTCACTAAACCCATACCTGTCACCCAGCGCCTAAATACTAGGCCTCAAATTTAAATCCCTCTAAATCTCTCGTTACCGTTGTCCTGTTGTAGCTGGGAAAGTTATTTAGTGCCCGTCAAAGCACATTTTTTGTTCTGGGTTGAAGTACAATTCCCAATTTAGCAATTTCATAATTTAGTGGTTCCTGCTATATCAGAGCTATTTGAAATCTATCCCAAAAAGGGTATATAATATTGAAGGTGCACACAGGGTCATTCAGAATAACTTCACACACACCCGCTACTGTGTATTTCCAAGTCTAATTCTGTCACTAAATCCATACCGGTGACCCAGCGCCTAAATACTAGGCCTCAAATTTAATTCCCTCTAAATCTCTCGTTACCCACCGCTGTACTGTTGTTGCTGGGCAAGATATTTAGTGTCCGTCAAAGCACATTTTTTGTTCTGGGTTGAAGTACAATTCCCAATTTAGCAATTTCATAATTTAGTGGTTTCTGCTATATCAGAGCTATTTGAAATCTATCCCTAAAAGGGTATATAATATTGAAGGTGCACATAGGGTCATTCAGAATAACTTCACACACACCCGCTACTGTGTATTTCCAAGTCTAATTCTGTCACTAAACCCATACCTGTCACCCAGCGCCTAAATACTAGGCCTCAAATTTAAATCCCTCTAAATCTCTCGTTACCGTTGTCCTGTTGTAGCTGGGAAAGTTATTTAGTGCCCGTCAAAGCACATTTTTTGTTCTGGGTTGAAGTACAATTCCCAATTTAGCAATTTCATAATTTAGTGGTTTCTGCTATATCAGAGCTATTTGAAATCTATCCCTAAAAGGGTATATAATATTGAAGGTGCACATAGGGTCATTCAGAATAACTTCACACACACCCGCTACTGTGTATTTCCAAGTCTAATTCTGTCACTAAACCCATACCTGTCACCCAGCGCCTAAATACTAGGCCTCAAATTTAAATCCCTCTAAATCTCTCGTTACCGTTGTCCTGTTGTAGCTGGGAAAGTTATTTAGTGCCCGTCAAAGCACATTTTTTGTTCTGGGTTGAAGTACAATTCCCAATTTAGCAATTTCATAATTTAGTGGTTCCTGCTATATCAGAGCTATTTGAAATCTATCCCAAAAAGGGTATATAATATTGAAGGTGCACATAGGGTCATTCAGAATAACTTCACACACACCCGCTACTGTGTATTTCCAAGTCTAATTCTGTCACTAAATCCATACCGGTGACCCAGCGCCTAAATACTAGGCCTCAAATTTAATTCCCTCTAAATCTCTCGTTACCCACCGCTGTACTGTTGTTGCTGGGCAAGATATTTAGTGTCCGTCAAAGCACATTTTTTGTTCTGGGTTGAAGTACAATTCCCAATTTAGCAATTTCATAATTTAGTGGTTTCTGCTATATCAGAGCTATTTGAAATCTATCCCTAAAAGGGTATATAATATTGAAGGTGCACATAGGGTCATTCAGAATAACTTCACACACACCCGCTACTGTGTATTTCCAAGTCTAATTCTGTCACTAAACCCATACCTGTCACCCAGCGCCTAAATACTAGGCCTCAAATTTAAATCCCTCTAAATCTCTCGTTACCGTTGTCCTGTTGTAGCTGGGAAAGTTATTTAGTGCCCGTCAAAGCACATTTTTTGTTCTGGGTTGAAGTACAATTCCCAATTTAGCAATTTCATAATTTAGTGGTTTCTGCTATATCAGAGCTATTTGAAATCTATCCCTAAAAGGGTATATAATATTGAAGGTGCACATAGGGTCATTCAGAATAACTTCACACACACCCGCTACTGTGTATTTCCAAGTCTAATTCTGTCACTAAACCCATACCTGTCACCCAGCACCTAAATACTAGGCCTCAAATTTAAATCCCTCTAAATCTCTCGTTACCGTTGTCCTGTTGTAGCTGGGAAAGTTATTTAGTGCCCGTCAAAGCACATTTTTTGTTCTGGGTTGAAGTACAATTCCCAATTTAGCAATTTCATAATTTAGTGGTTTCTGCTATATCAGAGCTATTTGAAATCTATCCCTAAAAGGGTATATAATATTGAAGGTGCACATAGGGTCATTCAGAATAACTTCACACACACCCGCTACTGTGTATTTCCAAGTCTAATTCTGTCACTAAACCCATACCTGTCACCCAGCGCCTAAATACTAGGCCTCAAATTTAAATCCCTCTAAATCTCTCGTTACCGTTGTCCTGTTGTAGCTGGGAAAGTTATTTAGTGCCCGTCAAAGCACATTTTTTGTTCTGGGTTGAAGTACAATTCCCAATTTAGCAATTTCATAATTTAGTGGTTTCTGCTATATCAGAGCTATTTGAAATCTATCCCTAAAAGGGTATATAATATTGAAGGTGCACATAGGGTCATTCAGAATAACTTCACACACACCCGCTACTGTGTATTTCCAAGTCTAATTCTGTCACTAAACCCATACCTGTCACCCAGCGCCTAAATACTAGGCCTCAAATTTAAATCCCTCTAAATCTCTCGTTACCGTTGTCCTGTTGTAGCTGGGAAAGTTATTTAGTGCCCGTCAAAGCACATTTTTTGTTCTGGGTTGAAGTACAATTCCCAATTTAGCAATTTCATAATTTAGTGGTTTCTGCTATATCAGAGCTATTTGAAATCTATCCCAAAAAGGGTATATAATATTCAAGGTGCACATTGGGTCATTCAGAATAACTTCACACACACGCTTCTGTGCATTTCCAAGTCTAATTCTGTCACTAAATCCATACCGGTCACCCAGCGCCTAAATACTAGGCCTCAAATTTATATCCCGCTGAATTTGAATACAATACATTGGGCCAAATAATATATTTGTTGTTGTGGTGAACCATAACAATGAGAAAAACATCTAGTAAGGGACGCGGACGTGGACATGGTCGTGGTGGTGTTAGTGGACCCTCTGGTGCTGGGAGAGGACGTGGCCGTTCTGCCACATCCACACGTCCTAGTGTACCAACTACCTCAGGTCCCAGTAGCCGCCAGAATTTACAGCGATATATGGTGGGGCCCAATGCCGTTCTAAGGATGGTAAGGCCTGAGCAGGTACAGGCATTAGTCAATTGGGTGGCCGACAGTGGATCCAGCACGTTCACATTATCTCCCACCCAGTCTTCTGCAGAAAGCGCACAGATGGCGCCTGAAAACCAACCCCATCAGTCTGTCACATCACCCCCATGCATACCAGGGAAACTCTCTCAGCCTCAAGTTATGCAGCAGTCTCTTATGCTGTTTGAAGACTCCGCTGGCAGGGTTTCCCAAGGGCATCCACCTAGCCCTTCCCCAGCGGTGAAAGACATAGAATGCACTGACGCACAACCACTTATGTTTCCTGATGATGAGGACATGGGAATACCACCTCAGCATGTCTCTGATGATGACGAAACACAGGTGCCAACTGCTGCGTCTTTCTGCAGTGTGCAGACTGAACAGGAGGTCAGGGATCAAGACTGGGTGGAAGACGATGCAGGGGACGATGAGGTCCTAGACCCCACATGGAATGAAGGTCGTGCCACTGACTTTCACAGTTCGGAGGAAGAGGCAGTGGTGAGACCGAGCCAACAGCGTAGCAAAAGAGGGAGCAGTGGGCAAAAGCAGAACACCCGCCGCCAAGAGACTCCGCCTGCTACTGACCGCCGCCATCTGGGACCGAGCACCCCAAAGGCAGCTTCAAGGAGTTCCCTGGCATGGCACTTCTTCAAACAATGTGCTGACGACAAGACCCGAGTGGTTTGCACGCTGTGCCATCAGAGCCTGAAGCGAGGCATTAACGTTCTGAACCTGAGCACAACCTGCATGACCAGGCACCTGCATGCAAAGCATGAACTGCAGTGGAGGAAACACCTTAAAACCAAGGAAGTCACTCAGGCTCCCCCTGCTACCTCTTCTGCTGCTGCCGCCTCGGCCTATTCTGCTGCTGCCGCCTCGGCCTCTTCCTCCGCCTCTGGAGGAACGTTGGCACCTGCCGCCCAGCAAACAGGGGATGTACCACCAACACCACCACCACCACCTCCGTCACCAAGCGTCTCAACCATGTCACACGCCAGCGTTCAGCTCTCCATCTCACAAACATTTGATAGAAAGCGTAAATTCCCACCTAGCCACCCTCGATCCCTGGCCCTGAATGCCAGCATTTCTAAACTACTGGCCTATGAAATGCTGTCATTTAGGCTGGTGGACACAGACAGCTTCAAACAGCTCATGTCGCTTGCTGTCCCACAGTATGTTGTTCCCAGCCGCCACTACTTCTCCAAGAGAGCCGTGCCTTCCCTGCACAACCAAGTATCCGATAAAATCAAGTGTGCACTGCGCAACGCCATCTGTAGCAAGGTCCACCTAACCACAGATACGTGGACCAGTAAGCACGGCCAGGGACGCTATATCTCCCTAACTGCACACTGGGTAAATGTAGTGGCAGCTGGGCCCCAGGCGGAGAGCTGTTTGGCGCACGTCCTGCCGCCGCCAAGGATCGCAGGGCAACATTCTTTGCCTCCTGTTGCCACCTCCTCCTTCTCGGCTTCCTCCTCCTCTTCTTCCACCTGCTCATCCAGTCAGCCACACACCTTCACCACCAACTTCAGCACAGCCCGGGGTAAACGTCAGCAGGCCATTCTGAAACTCATATGTTTGGGGGACAGGCCCCACACCGCACAGGAGTTGTGGCGGGGTATTGAACAACAGACCGACGAGTGGTTGCTGCCGGTGAGCCTCAAGCCCGGCCTGGTGGTGTGTGATAATGGGCGAAATCTCGTTGCAGCTCTGGGACTAGCCGGTTTGACGCACATCCCTTGCTTGGCGCATGTGCTGAATTTGGTGGTGCAGAAGTTCATTCACAACTACCCCGACATGTCAGAGCTGCTGCATAAAGTGCGGGCCGTCTGTTCGCGCTTCCGGCGTTCACATCCTGCCGCTGCTCGCCTGTCTGCGCTACAGCGTAACTTCGGCCTTCCCGCTCACCGCCTCATATGCGACGTGCCCACCAGGTGGAACTCCACCTTGCACATGCTGGACAGACTGTGCGAGCAGCAGCAGGCCATAGTGGAGTTTCAGCTGCAGCACGCACGGGTCAGTCGCACTACAGAACAGCACCACTTCACCACCAATGACTGGGCCTCCATGCGAGACCTGTGTGCCCTGTTGCGCTGTTTCGAGTACTCCACCAACATGGCCAGTGGCGATGACACCGTTATCAGCGTTACAATACCACTTCTATGTCTCCTTGAGAAAACACTTAGGGCGATGATGGAACAGGAGGTGGCCCAGGAGGAGGAGGAGGAGGATGAGGAAGAGGGGTCATTTTTAGCACTTTCAGGCCAGTCTCTTCGAAGTGACTCAGAGGGAGGTTTTTTGCAACAGCAGAGGCCAGGTACAAATGTGGCCAGCCAGGGCCCACTACTGGAGGACGAGGAGGACGAGGATGAGGAGGAGGTGGAGGAGGATGAGGATGAAGCATGGTCACAGCGGGGTGGCACCCAACGCAGCTCGGGTCCATCACTGGTGCGTGGCTGGGGGGAAAGGCAGGACGATGACGATACGCCTCCCACAGAGGACAGCTTGTCCTTATCCCTGGGCAGCCTGGCACACATGAGCGACTACATGCTGCAGTGCCTGCGCAACGACAGCAGAGTTGCCCACATTTTAACCTGTGCGGACTACTGGGTTGCCACCCTGCTGGATCCACGCTACAAAGACAATGTGCCCACCTTACTTCCTGCACTGGAGCGTGATAGGAAGATGCGCGAGTACAAGCGCACGTTGGTAGACGCGCTACTGAGAGCATTCCCAAATGTCACAGGGGAACAAGTGGAAGCCCAAGGCCAAGGCAGAGGAGGAGCAAGAGGTCGCCAAGGCAGCTGTGTCACGGCCAGCTCCTCTGAGGGCAGGGTTAGCATGGCAGAGATGTGGAAAACTTTTGTCAACACGCCACAGCTAACTGCACCACCACCTGATACGCAACGTGTTAGCAGGAGGCAACATTTCACTAACATGGTGGAACAGTACGTGTGCACACCCCTCCACGTACTGACTGATGGTTCGGCCCCATTCAACTTCTGGGTCTCTAAATTGTCCACGTGGCCAGAGCTAGCCTTTTATGCCTTGGAGGTGCTGGCCTGCCCGGCAGCCAGCGTTTTGTCTGAACGTGTATTCAGCACGGCAGGGGGCGTCATTACAGACAAACGCAGCCGCCTGTCTACAGCCAATGTGGACAAGCTGACGTTCATAAAAATGAACCAGGCATGGATCCCACAGGACCTGTCCGTCCCTTGTCCAGATTAGACATTAACTACCTCCCCATAACCATATATTATTGGACTCCAGGGCACTTCCTCATTCAATCCTATTTTTATTTTCATTTTACCATTATATTGCGATGCTACCCAAAGTTGAATGAACCTCTCCTCTGCCTGTGTGCTAGGCCTAAATATATGCCAATGGACTGTTGCAGTGGTGGCTGACATGAAGCCTGATTCTCTGCTATGACATGCAGACTAATTCTCTGCTGACATGAAGCCAGATTGTCTGTTACGGGACCTTTCTCCTCTGCCTGGGTTCTGGGCCTAAATTTATGAAAATTGACTCTTACAGTGGTGGGTGACGTGAAGCCTGATTCTCTGCTATGATATGAAGACTGATTCTCTGCTGTCATGAAGCCAGATTGTCTGTTACGGGACCTCTCTGCTCTGCCTGTGTGCTAGGCCTAAATATATGCCAATGGACTGTTGCAGTGGTGGGTGACGTGAAGCCTGATTCTCTGCTATGATATGAAGACTGATTCTCTGCTGACATGAAGCCAGATTGTCTGTTACGGGACCTCCCTCCTCTGCCTGGGTGCTGGGCCTAAATATATGCCAATGGACTGTTGCAGTGGTGGCTGACGTGAAGCCTCATTCTCTGCTATGACATGCAGACTAATTCTCTGCTGACATGAAGACAGATTCTCTGTTACGGGACCTCCCTCCTCTGCCTGGGTGCTGGGCCTAAATATATGCCAATGGACTGTTGCAGTGGTGGCTGACGTGAAGCCTCATTCTCTGCTATGACATGCAGACTAATTCTCTGCTGACATGAAGACAGATTCTCTGTTACGGGACCTCCCTCCTCTGCCTGGGTGCTGGGCCTAAATATATGCCAATGGACTGTTGCAGTGGTGGCTGACGTGAAGCCTCATTCTCTGCTATGACATGCAGACTGATTCTCTGCTGTCATGAAGCCAGATTGTCTGTTACGGGACCTCTCTGCTCTGCTCTGCCTGTGTGCTAGGCCTAAATATATGCCAATGGACTGTTGCAGTGGTGGGTGACGTGAAGCCTCATTCTCTGCTATGATATGAAGACTGATTCTCTGCTGACATGAAGCCAGATTGTCTGTTACGGGACCTTTCTCCTCTGCCTGGGTTCTGGGCCTAAATTTATGAAAATTGACTCTTACAGTGGTGGGTGACGTGAAGCCTGATTCTCTGCTATGATATGAAGACTGATTCTCTGCTGACATGAAGCCAGATTGTCTGTTACGGGACCTTTCTCCTCTGCCTGGGTTCTGGGCCTAAATTTTTGAAAATTGACTCTTACAGTGGTGGGTGACGTGAAGCCTGATTCTCTGCTATGACATGCAGACTAATTCTCTGCTGACATGAAGACAGATTCTCTGTTACGGGACCTCCCTCCTCTGCCTGGGTGCTGGGCCTAAATATATGCCAATGGACTGTTGCAGTGGTGGCTGACGTGAAGCCTCATTCTCTGCTATGACATGCAGACTAATTCTCTGCTGACATGAAGACAGATTCTCTGTTACGGGACCTCCCTCCTCTGCCTGGGTGCTGGGCCTAAATATATGCCAATGGACTGTTGCAGTGGTGGCTGACGTGAAGCCTCATTCTCTGCTATGACATGCAGACTGATTCTCTGCTGTCATGAAGCCAGATTGTCTGTTACGGGACCTCTCTGCTCTGCCTGTGTGCTAGGCCTAAATATATGCCAATGGACTGTTGCAGTGGTGGGTGACGTGAAGCCTGATTCTCTGCTATGATATGAAGACTGATTCTCTGCTGACATGAAGCCAGATTGTCTGTTACGGGACCTTTCTCCTCTGCCTGGGTTCTGGGCCTAAATTTATGAAAATTGACTCTTACAGTGGTGGGTGACGTGAAGCCTGATTCTCTGCTATGATATGAAGACTGATTCTCTGCTGACATGAAGCCAGATTGTCTGTTACGGGACCTTTCTCCTCTGCCTGGGTTCTGGGCCTAAATTTTTGAAAATTGACTCTTACAGTGGTGGGTGACGTGAAGCCTGATTCTCTGCTATGACATGCAGACTAATTCTCTGCTGACATGAAGACAGATTCTCTGTTACGGGACCTCCCTCCTCTGCCTGGGTGCTGGGCCTAAATATATGCCAATGGACTGTTGCAGTGGTGGCTGACGTGAAGCCTCATTCTCTGCTATGACATGCAGACTAATTCTCTGCTGACATGAAGACAGATTCTCTGTTACGGGACCTCTCTCCTCTGCCTGGGTGCCGGGGCCTAAATATCTGAGAATGGACTGTTCCAGTGGTGGGTGACGGGAAGCCAGATTCTCTGCTATGGAACCTCTCTCCAATTGATTTTGGTTAATTTTTATTTATTTAATTTTTATTTTAATTCATTTCCCTATCCACATTTGTTTGCAGGGGATTTACCTACATGTTGCTGCCTTTTGCAGCCCTCTAGCTCTTTCCTGGGCTGTTTTACAGCCTTTTTAGTGCCGAAAAGTTCGGGTCCCCATTGACTTCAATGGGGTTCGGGTTCGGGACGAAGTTCGGATCGGGTTCGGATCCCGAACCCGAACATTTCCGGGATGTTCGGCCGAACTTCTCGAACCCGAACATCCAGGTGTTCGCTCAACTCTACTTGCTACCTGTTTGGTGTGAAAACAAGTTGGTGCTGCTATGGTCAAGGACACTTTGAGGCAGAATTACCGCAGGGTGTGAATTACCACCAACACCGCAAGGTGACTTTCTGTTTGATTATGACGGCTTGTTTTGTCACTTGCCTAAAGTGAACTGTTTGATCCAAAGAACTTGTTGTTGCCTATATACTGCGTCCGCTAATCCTGTCTACCAGAGCGAAACCCCACTCTATCTATCTATCTATCTATCTATCTATCCATATTGACCATTGTAGGTCACAATAACGAATCCCATGCTTCCAGAACCCATATGTACAATCCTTTAATGATACATTTCAGGAAAGTCTCACATCTTCTCTATCTCATGTGGCGCTTCCACTGTGTATCCCCCATTCCCCTCCGCTAGCAGTTCTCAGTAGTATACAATTGCGTTGATTGATTTTTTCCTTGTTCTGATCACATTACACGGAGCAGCGCTGTGGTCTCATTGAGCTGCAGTTTGTGCTGCGGAGCTGAATCCCCCACCCATGTACCTGATTCTTCTCTAACCATCTCGTTGCTTTGAAATAAAGTGTGACTTGTGTGTATTTTTCTGTTCGCTGTAAGAAAACCCTGGAGTGTTAATTGCTGATGATTGATAGGCCTTTTGTGACGGGCGCACCGTGTCTGAGGGATGAGGACGGTAAGTGCTGATGATTGATGCTGATTGTTTGCTTCTCAGGCTGGATCGGAAAGTTTTGTGTAAATTGAATGGAGAACAAAGAGAAAGGGGGAAGGAGGAAGATGGAGCTGCAAGCACTTCACCCCTCAACAGAGATGACCCCAGGTAACCCCATCCGTAAGGAACCCTATACACACACCATAGAGATCCTCCCTGTAGCGGTCCTTGAAGAAAGGGGTCCTGAAAAGACAGTCCCTTTTGCCTCCTGGGCGGGCAGTTTAATGTGTCCAAAACCCCTCCTGGTACATGTGACCATGAGTGATATGAACCAGTGTGTCAGTCCCACCCTGCACTGTGCTATAATTCATTCCCATCATAACTTTCTAATATACTTTGTATTACAACTCCTCAGCATTTTCAAAATATCTGCTTGCTGTCAGTGACTGTGAACATTCTTTTTCACAACCAAAGTCTGAAACATTTCCAGACCCCATACTTATCACAGCTGCTAAAATTCTACCCAGAGGGAGAGAGACAGAAGGAGAGAGACAGAGGGAGAGAGACAGAGGGAGAGAGACAGAGGGAGAGAGACAGAGGGAGAGAGACAGAGGGAGAGAGACAGAAGGAGAGAGACAGAAGGAGAGAGACAGAGGGAGAGAGACAGAGGGAGAGAGACAGAAGGAGAGAGACAGAGGGAGAGAGACAGAGGGAGAGAGACAGAGGGAGAGAGAGAGGGAGAGAGACAGAGGGAGAGAGACAGAGGGAGAGAGGCAGAAGGAGAGAGACAGTGGGAGAGAGACAGAGGGAGAGAGACAGAAGAAGAGAGACAGAGGGAGAGAGACAGAGGGAGAGAGACAGAGGGAGAGAGACAGAAGGAGAGAGACAGAGGGAGAGAGACAGAAGGAGAGAGACAGAGGGAGAGAGACAGAGGGAGAGAGACAGAGGGAGAGAGAGAGGGAGAGAGACAGAGGGAGAGAGACAGAGGGAGAGAGACAGAGGGCGAGACACAGAGGGAGAGAGGGAGAGAGAGAGGGAGAGAGAGAGAGACAGAGGGAGAGAGACAGAGGGAGAGAGACAGAGGGAGAAATACGCCTAATATAGTCTTATTTACGGATAGTTAATGACCCCCAGAATATATAAGAAGATTGCAGAAACTCGTTATACACTCCTCAACTTTGAAATTGACACACCAAGAAGGAAAAGTCAGGAAAGATGGATTTCAGAGGATCAATAAACGTGTTAATGATATGCGAATGATAAATGGACACAAAATTTTCAAAACATTTCAATGTATTCAGTCTGGAGTATGATAACCACACACACACACACACACGTCCACGCCTTGGCATGCTATCAATGAGGAATGTTCTGCCACACTGAATGCACTTGGGCACGCAAATCATCAAGATCCGCTGCTGGCAGTTCCCTTTGCAATGAAGTCCCAGATCTGCTCGTTGGGATACAAGTCTGGAGACCCTGCAGGCCATGGGGGCACAGTCAGGCCACGCAGGCTGCCCATAGTACCACAAGAAACATGCGGCCTGGCGTTGTACTGTTGAAAAACAACTCCTGGGACACTTTGGAGAAATGGCCGTACTACTGGTTCCACAACCAAATCAGACATTTTCTCTCACTGACAGTCACCATAAACCATCGTCTTCTATTTGTTTTACAGAAAAAAACAGTATGACAAACCAAGGCAAACTGGGCTTCTGCATAGGGCCGCATGGTTCAGGGGCAGCAGTGAAATAGGTGGAGGGGATGGATTTTTCCCAGCTCTCTGAATGTTTGCTTCTCCATCAGAGCTCATTCATTGCACCTGTTTACACATGAGGTTGGGGGCAACAATTTATATTAAAAATGATTGAAAAAATTTGGCGCCAAACATCTCCTTTTTACCCGTGTAAACATGGCCGGTATTTTTTGTTGGAAAAGGTTGCGACTCTAAGCACATTTCACATACATATGACATGGCATAGCATAACCATATGGTGGTCAGCAGTTACTTCAAAGGATACGTATTCGTATGCGCTTTCCCTACCATGAAAACTCTGTGGTGACCTTACCGATTCAGCTTTATGTCATAATCTATGTTAATATCTCAGTGTGACTGCAGACGGCTTGCTATGGATATGTAAGGCTTTCTGAGTATGCTTTCAGTTCATCAGCCAATCTTTCTATCTGGTTCTTGGAAAGTTGGGTGACAAGCATTATGACCGCCGTTACAGCTTCCCTACAGACAGACACTTACTTCTACTAATATAAGTTGTGATATGACTCTCATATAACTCTATAATTAGACAGGTTTGCCATTCAGGAGCCCTCTAAGCTGCGTCTTGTCACCCGGCTTTCCGAGAAACAGACAATCGGCTGAATAGTGTGATTCAAGGACTTGTATTTTCTGGCTGTGATGCTGTTCATACGTTTGAGGATGTAAGCATTAAATTGTCCAGAGTGAATGAACTCACGATAAAGATGAAGATGCCCCCTCGATGCCCCCTCTAGAGACCGCTGGCATCAGGAGGAAGCGACGTTCCACAGATCACAGATTTAATTAACAATTACTGGCATCTGTGCCCAGAGTAACACGAGGGAATGGATCCAAATCACTCAGCGGAACTGTAGACGATGAGCAAAATGATGCCAAGCCCGAGGCTCAGGAGACGGGCAGCACTGCTATATACAGCTCCAGGCTCTATAGTCCTCAGGATGAAGCTCAGGAGATGCGCAGCCCCACTATATACAGTGCCAGGGTCTACAGTCCTCAGGATGAAGCTCAGGAGATGCGCAGCCCCACTATATACAGTGCCAGGGTCTACAGTCCTCAGGATGAAGCTCAGGAGATGGGCAGCACTGCTGTATTCAGAGCTAGGGTCTATAGTCCTCAGGATGAAGCTCAGGAGATGGGCAGCACCACTATATACAGTGCCAGGGTCTATAGTCCTCAGGATGAGATGGATGGCACCACTATATACAGTGTCAGGGTCTACAGTCCTCAGGATGAGATGGATGGCACCACTATATACAGTGCCAGGGTCTATAGTCCTCAGGATGAGATGGATGGCACCACTATATACAGTGTCAGGGTCTACAGTCCTCAGGATGAAGCTCAGGAGATGGGCAGCACTGCTGTATTCAGAGCTAGGGTCTATAGTCCTCAGGATGAAGCTCAGGAGATGGGCAGCACCACTATATACAGTGCCAGGGTCTATAGTCCTCAGGATGAGATGGATGGCACCACTATATACAGTGTCAGGGTCTACAGTCCTCAGGATGAGATGGATGGCACCACTATATACAGTGCCAGGGTCTATAGTCCTCAGGATGAGATGGATGGCACCACTATATACAGTGTCAGGGTCTACAGTCCTCAGGATGAGGCTCAGGAGATGGGCAGGACTGCTATATAAAGAGCTAGGATCTATAGTCCTCAGTATGAGGCTCAGGAGATGGGCTGCACCACTATATACAGTGCCATGGTTTATAGTCCTCAGGATAATGTTCAGGAGATGGGCACCACCAATATATACAGAGCCAACGCCTATAGTACTCAGGATGAGGCTCAGGAGATGGGCAGCACTGCTATATACAGCGCCAGGATCTATAGTCCTTAGGATGAAGCTCAGGAGATGACAGCACCACTATATACAGTGCCAGGGTCTATAGTACTCAGGATGAAGCTCAGAAGATGGGCGGCACCACTATATACAGTGCCAGGGTGAGGATAAGGCTCAGGAGACAGCACTGCTATATACAGCTCCAGGGTCTATAGTCCTCAGGATGAGGCTCAGGAAATAAGTGGCACCACTATATACAGCTCCAGGGTCTGCATTCCTCAGGATGAGGCTCAGGAGATGGGCGTCACCACTGTATACAGCTCCAGGCTCTATTAGTCCTCAGGATGGGTCTCCGGAGATGGGCAGCACTGCTATATACAGTGCCTGGGTCTATAGTCCTCACGATGAGGTTCAGAAGATAGGTGGCACCACTATATAGAGTGCCAGGGTCTATAGTCTTTAGGATGAGGCTCAGGAGATGGAAAGCACCACTATATACAGTGCCAGGGTCTATAGTCTTTAGGATGAGGCTCAGGAGATGGACAGCACCACCATATACAGTGCCAGGGTCTATAGTCTACAGGATGAGGCTCAGGAGATGGACAGCACCACTATATACAGCTCCAGGGTCTACAGTCCTCAGGATAAGGCTCAGGAGATGGGTGGCACCACAATATACAGCGCCAGGGTCTACAGTCCTCAGGATAAGGTTCCGGAGATGAACAGCACCACTGTATACAGCGCCAGGCTCTATAGTCCTCAGGATGGGGCTCCGGAGATGGGCAGCACTGCTATATACAGTGCCTGGGTCTATAGTCCTCACGATGAGGCTCAGGAGATGGACAGCACCACTATATACAGTGCCAGGGTCTACAGTCCTCAGGATGAGGCTCAGGAGATTGGCAGCACTGCTATATAAAGAGCTAGGATCTATAGTCCTCAGGATGAGGCTCAGGAGATGGGCTGTGTGACGAAACCAACCTCGCCACAGTGTTTTGGAGGGGGCTGGTTGCCAGCCTCCTGCCTCAGGATTATGGCCCATACTAACTTTAAAGAAGACAGGCCGGCCGCACAGCTTAAATCTGTCTTTGAAATTGTATTTTGTTATGTTAGGGTACCTAGATGGCTAGTTTAATTGTATTTGTGTGGTCTGAGTGCCATTCGCCTAATGATATGCACTCAGACTTGAGCTATCTGGGAATATGTTAAATGTCTGTGTTTGCTGGGAGGGTGTGACATTGTGTGTTTAAATGGTGATTTCTGTCCTGTTGTCCCCACATGTGTATTGGCGATTTCCCTTTGTCCTGAGAGATAATTGGATTATCCCTCGGTTGTCTCTGGGGCAGAGAGGAGGAAACCATGATGCATTGTGGGGATGTGTTGTATCTGTTCTGTGTGTCGCAGTCTCCATTCTGGTCCCCTGGGGGCGTGTCCACCAGATGGGGACCTGCATAAATACGGGCGGGTAGCCCTCAATAAAGTGTTCCTGTTTTATCCTTCATCATGTTGAGACTGGTTTTTGGATAACTGATCAAACTGGGGGATTGCTATACGCTGAAGATTTGCTATACTCCCCTGGCATAACTACTAGCTCTTGTAAGAGCTGTTCCTGCTCTCTGGTTTTAGGAGAGGTTCACCCACTGGAGCCTGGAGCCTTGTCGTAGGTCCAGGGTGGGTAGTAGACGGTGAGACCTCAACCAAGCTACGGCGGTTCGTGGGGTCTGCAGTGCGTACGGTGTCAAGTGGAGTGCTTGGAGTCCTCGGAAAGCACTAGGAGCATCTAGCAACGGAGGTACCCAGTCGGGGTGCCAGGCGATCCGTTACAGGCTGCACCACTATATACAGTGCCATGGTCTATAGTCCTCAGGATAATGGTCAGGAGATGGGCACCACCACTATATACAGAGCCAAAGCCTATAGTACTCAGGATGAGGCTCAGGAGACGTGCAGCACTGCTATATACAGCGCCAGGATCTATAGTCCTCACGATGAGGCTCAGAAGATAGGTGGCACCACTATATACATTGCCAGGGTCTATAGTTCTCAGGATGAGTCTCAGGAGATGGGTGGCACCACAATATACAGCGCCAGAGTCTACAGTCCTCAGGATGAGGTTCCGGAGATGGGAAGCACTGCTATATACAGTGAGTGCCTGGGTCTATAGTCCTCACAATGAGGCTCAGAAGATAGGTGGCACCACTATATACATTGCCAGGGTCTATAGTTCTCAGGATGAGGCTCAGGAAATGGGCAGCACTGCTATATACAGCTCCAGTGTCTATAGTCCTCAGGATGAGGCTCAGGAGATGGACAGCACCACTATATACAGTGCCTGGGTCTATAGTCCTCAGGATGAGGCTAAGGAGATGGACAGCACCACTATATACAGCTCCAGGGTCTACAGTCTTTAGGATGAGGCTCCAGAGATGGGTGGCACCACAATATACAGCGCCAGGGTCTACAGTCCTCAGGATGAGGTTCCGGAGATGGACAGCACCACTATATAAAATGCCAGGGTCTATAGTCTTCAGGATGAGGCTCAGGGGATGGACAGCACCACTTTATACAGTGCCTGGGTCTATAGTCCTCAGGATGAGGCTCAGGAGATGGACAGCACTGCTATATACAGTGCCTTGGTCTATAGTCTTCAGGATGAGGCTCAGGGGATGGACAGCACCACTATATACAGTGCCTTGGCCTATAGTCTTCAGGATGAGGCTCAGGAGATGGACAGCACCACTATATACAGTGCCTTGGTCTATAGTCTTCAGGATGAGGCTCAGGAGATGGACAGCACTGCTATATACAGTGCCTTGGCCTATAGTCTTCAGAATGAGGCTCAGGAGATGGACAGCACCACTATTTACAGTGCCTTGGTCTATAGTCTTCAGGATGAGGCTCAGGAGATGGACAGCACCACTATATACAGTGCCTTGGTCTATAGTCTTCAGGATGAGGCTCAGGAGATGGACAGCACCACTATATACAGTGCCAGGGTCTATAGTCCTCAGGATGAGGCTCAGGAGATGCACAGCACCACTATATACAGAGCCTTGGTCTATAGTCTTCAGGATGCGGCTCAGGAGATGGACAGCACCACTTTATACAGTGCCTAGGTCTATAGTCTTCAGGATAAGGCTCAGGAGATGGACAGCACCACTATATACAGTGCCAGGGTCTATAGTCCTCAGAATGAGGCTCAGGAGATGGACAGCACCACTATATACAGAGCCTTGGTCTATAGTCTTCAGGATGCGGCTCAGGAGATGGACAGCACCACTATATACAGTGCCTGGGTCTATAGTCCTCAGGATGAGGCTCAGGAGATGGACAGCACCACTATATACAGAGCCTTGGTCTATAGTCTTCAGGATGCGGCTCAGGAGATGGACAGCACCACTATATACAGTGCCTGGGTTTATAGTCTTCAGGATGAGGCTCAGGAGATGGACAGCACCACTATATACAGTGCCTAGGTCTATAGTCTTCAGGATGCGGCTCAGGAGATGGACAGCACCACTATATACAGAGCCTTGGTCTATAGTCTTCAGGATGAGGCTCAGGAGATGGACAGCACCACTATATACAGTGCCTGGGTCTATAGTCTTCAGGATGCGGCTCAGGAGATGGACAGCACCACTATATACAGAGCCTTGGTCTATATTCTTCAGGATGCGGCTCAGGACATGGACAGCACCACTATATACAGTGCCTGGGTCTATAGTCTTCAGGATGCGGCTCAGGAGATGGACAGCACCACTATATACAGAGCCTTGGTCTATAGTCTTCAGGATGAGGCTCAGGAGATGGACAGCACCACTATATACAGTGCCTGGGTCTATAGTCTTCAGGATGCGGCTCAGGAGATGGACAGCACCACTATATACAGAGCCTTGGTCTATATTCTTCAGGATGCGGCTCAGGACATGGACAGCACCACTATATACAGTGCCTGGGTCTATAGTCTTCAGGATGCGGCTCAGGAGATGGACAGCACCACTATATACAGTGCCTGGGTCTATAGTCTTCAGGATGCGGCTCAGGAGATGGACAGCACCACTATATACAGAGCCTTGGTCTATAGTCTTCAGGATGAGGCTCAGGAGATGGACAGCACCACTATATACAGTGCCTGGGTCTATAGTCTTCAGGATGCGGCTCAGGAGATGGACAGCACCACTATATACAGAGCCTTGGTCTATAGTCTTCAGGATGAGGCTCAGGAGATGGACAGCACCACTATATACAGTGCCTGGGTCTATAGTCCTCAGGATGAGGCTCAGGAGATGGACAGCACCACTATATACAGAGCCTTGGTCTATAGTCTTCAGGATGCGGCTCAGGAGATGGACAGCACCACTATATACAGTGCCTGGGTCTATAGTCCTCAGGATGAGGCTCAGGAGATGGACAGCACCACTATATACAGAGCCTTGGTCTATAGTCTTCAGGATGAGGCTCAGGAGATGGACAGCACCACTATACAGTGCCTGGGTTTATAGTCTTCAGGATGAGGCTCAGGAGATGGACAGCACCACTATATACAGTGCCTGGGTCTATAGTCTTCAGGATGCGGCTCAGGAGATGGACAGCACCACTATATACAGAGCCTTGGTCTATAGTCTTCAGGATGAGGCTCAGGAGATGGACAGCACCACTATATACAGTGCCTGGGTCTATAGTCTTCAGGATGCGGCTCAGGAGATGGGCAGCACCACTATATACAGTGCCTAGGTCTATATAGTCTTCAGGATGCGGCTCAGGAGATGGGCAGCACTGCTGTATTCAGAGCCAGGGTCTATAGTCCTTAATCTCAGGCTCGGCAGACACGTGGCACCTCTATATACAGCGCCTGGGTCTATTCTCCTCTTGCACATACTGTATGATGTGTTTTTGTACCTGTAGTTTCAAGCACCCCCTCCAGGGGACGCCATTTTTTATTGATCAAAATATACCTCTGCTATGGTGCCAGTGTTTACCTTTGTTTCCCCTTTCCAATATCCTTGGGACAATTCCTTACCCCCTTGTTTGCTATGAAGGCAGCTCCTCTGGGGAGCTGCAAGTAGCAGAGGGCCCCTACCTGCAGGGGCCCCACAAAAGCAGTGTTGATCTGGCTTTATGATATGTACCATTGCCTACACAGGTGTTAATTTAAACAGGTCTGCAAAGTCACATGACTACTAAGCTCCGCCCTGGTAGGAAAGACTTTGTATGTGCCAGTTTGAACTGATGCATCATGGGAGATACAGTGTAATATATACCGCATGTATTTGTTGTATATATGTTGCATTATTACTGCTCTTCGATAGGAAGGTTGTCAGCATCACATTATGGGATGAGCGGAGTTTTCCTCTCTGTTCTCAGATACTTGAGATAGAAGCGGCTCCTGGTCAGGGATCCTTGACAATATTTTAATTTCTCATCTATAATAGGCAGCTGAGTGGAACATGGGCTCTAATTACTCCCCGTCATCTTCCCCCTCCCCCGCTTCTTGCTGATGAATGGTTCCTTCCTACGTCCCAGCACAGTTCTGTTGATATTAATATTTCATGCAGGTTCCAGACATGGTGTGCGCCGTGCCGTGCCCGGGGCAGGTCTGAAGGGCTCTGATAGATGCAAATATGAAATATTGTTTAATTAAATAGAAAAATTGAATTTTGCAGAAGATTTATTCCCATCCCATATATTCACATCGTTTGGCTTTGACGCCCCCTGCCTATTTATAAGAATGATTCAGTCCATTAAGTGCTGTCACACCCCCTGGGCCGAACAGAGAAACTTCTGCAACTTTTTTAAAGGGACACTCCAGACAGAACTGGGTCAGAATAGGTGGAGCATGACACAACAACAAAGAGGGAATCCCTGTGACCTGCTCTGGCCCCTCCCCTTTCTATGCTCCACCTCCTCCCTTTGTCACTCTCACTTGCAACGCTCCACCACCTCCATTTGCATTGCTCCACCCTTTCATGGGTTATTCTCCACGTCCTCCTCTTGTTATGTTCCACCCCCTCTCTTCTGTACTCCACCTCCTCTCTTCTATACCCCACCCCCTCCCTTTGCTATGTTCCACCACTTCATTTGTTATGATTAATGCCCTCCTTTTGTTATGCTCCACCTCTCCCTTTGCTATGCTCACCCATTCCTTTGTAATACTCCATCTCCTCCCTTTACTATGCTCCACCCCATCCCTTTAATATACCCCACCCCTTTCCTGTTCTCCACCCCCTCCTTTTACTATGCTCCACCCCCTCACTTTACTACACTTAACCCTCTCTTTGCTATGCTCCACCCATTCCTTTGTAATACTCTGTCTCCTCCCTTTACTATGCTCCACCTTCTCCCTTTACTAAACTCCACCCCTTTGCTGTTCTCCACCTCCTCTCTTTGCTATGCTCCACCCTTTACTATACTCCACCCCCTTTGCTGTTCTCGACCCCCTCCCTTTAGTATACTCCTCCCCTCTCTTTGCTATGCTCCACCCATTCCTTTGTAATACTGTCTCCTCTCTTTACTATGCTCCACCCCCTTTGCTGTTCTCCACCCCCTCCCTTTAGTATACTCATCCCCTCTCTTTGCTATGCTCCACCCATTCCTTTGTAATACTGTCTCCTCTCTTTACAATGCTCCACCCCCTTTGCTGTTCTCCACCCCCTCCCTTTAGTATACTCCACCCCTCTCTTTGCTATGTTACACCCATTCCTTTGTAATACTCTATCGCCTCTCTTTACTATGCTCCACCCCCTTTGCTGTTCCCCATCCCCTCTCTTTGCTATGCTCTGCCCATTCATTTCTTATGCTCCACCCCTGCATATGACAGAACACAGTGGGGCAGGTTTATTACACTGTTTGGAGCATTTCTCTTTTGCTCGCTCCACATTCTGTCGTGTAAAGTTACAAGAGAAAGTTTTGAAGACATTCAGAGCACGTTCCTGTCACAAATATATGGCGCAATATTTACCAGATCAGATACTTGGCCAACAACACTTCTACAGCCTCCCCCCTGCTCCCTTATACTCCCTGCTTGATTGACAGCAAGCAGAGTTCTTGAAAATGGTAAGAAACTGCAACACAAAGAAAGCTGCAGAACTTTTCAGTTTGTGGTTACATCTTATTTCCATAAAACCAGAGGAGCCCCTTGTGATGATCCATCACCCCCAGGGAATGTCCCTCCATAACAACTTACCTCCTACCCTCATGATAAGTATCTGATCAGGAACCCCTCAAGCACAAGGCTCCCCCGAGTGAAAGGAGATGGTCGTGCATGCCATAGAGATGAATGGAATGGCAGTACTCATGTGCGAACATTGCGCCATTCGCTGGCGGGGCTCCTCATGATCAGCGGCTGGAGACTTATCACCCACCTTCTGGATAGGTGATAATTTTTTTTGTTGTGTAGGGGGGGGGGGGGGAGGCTGCACAACAAATATGATGATGTTTATCGACTGCGTCCGGTTTTCTATCTGCAAAAATAGATCCGTGAAGGTAGGTAGCAGGTGGAGGGATGGCATCCGTGTGCATTGCATTTTTCCTGCAAGGGCAAGAATTGGACAAGCGCAGAGGTTCCTGGATGGGACAAGTGTGAATAGCCCCATTCAACGGTGGTGTGAATAAGCCCCTACGTACATACTGGATCCCCTACATCTTCTACTCTATAATAAGGTTAAATTGTCTTCTAGGACATTGGCGCGAACCAGTGTGAACGTCTCCTGGGATTCTGCCAACGCTCAGTTGACCCTGGGAGTCAGGGCGCCCGCTGCTCGCTTCATCGAGAGCTCGGCCCAAACTGATTCCATCAGTGATGTTAATTAACCCTAAGGTGAAATCAAATCGGGCGGTCTCCGCTCCGGCCGAGTCTCACGTCCGATGCCAAGTGTTACTAACTTACTACCACTCTCTTGTCAGTAACAAATGGGACGGAGAAAAGGTTCCAGCGCAGTAATGACTACCCTCTGAGAGGACTCGGGCGCAGGAAGATTACTGTCTGTACTTCAGCTGTGAGCGGCCGCGGCAGCGAGAGTCTAGAAAGATAAATGGGAATCACTTTGAGATGGATACGGTTAATGACTGCGGACCGGCAGCTGGAGACAGCGCAAAATACATTATTCACATAGCGAAGTTTTAATGTTTTATCTCTTTACCAGACAACAAACTTGCAGTATCTTCTGTTGGCCTTTGGGTGGCGCTGTGGTGCTTGCAGCTAATGGGTAGCTCTGATTTTAAGCTATAGATGGCGCTGTGAGAAACCGTTAAAGGGGTTTGCCAATCACTTGGATATACCATCAATGTCAGATAGGTTATGGATCCCACCTCTGGAACCCACTCCTATCGCCAGAATAGGGCCCCCAAAGTGAAGGAGAGCACAGCACATTTACGGCGTGGTCTCCATTAGTGATGGCCGAACATTGTTTGGGATGATCCGCAAACTAGATCGCCAAACGCGATCAAATGTTTGCGAACTGCAAGTTCGCGGTGGGCCCCATTCACTTTCATGGCAGGCGAACCTGAAAAGATTTTTCAGGTCATATTTGCAGCCACCAAATACTTACAAGAAGTGCACAGATAGTCCCACAACATGGACAGTGACATTCCAGAGGGGGATCAATGGCAAAAATTCCCACAAAAAAATGTATTTTAATCAGGGGCCGTTTTTATGCGTCTTAAAGGGAAATTCTCAATTATGTGCCCTGCTGGAGACTCGAAAATGTTATTTTAGGCCACGGGAGTACAGGCCACAAACAGGCATTCACTGGACAGAAAACATCAAGTAATTATGTGGCTGGAGGTATATTAGACGGTCATTGGATATCAATTTTACTGCAGGCCAGTACAAATACATGTCAAATACATATGTTTAAAAGAACTAAAAATATAATATATATTTTTTTTTTTATATACCTAACAAAATCCCTCCTCTTGAATAAACCCCAAATGATAATAGGTAGGTTGCATTCGATTACACGTGGTCGTCACAGGTGCTGAATTCCTCCGATGTCCCAAACCTTAGGCATTCAACGGACAGAAAAGGCCTTTTATGCCGCTGTATTTACATAAGACAGGGAGCATTATTTGTTCTGGGTGGTGGCGGATATGTGTGGGCTGGCATGAGGAAATTCAATTAAACATGGTCGTCACAGGTATTGAATTCCTCTGAGATCCATGCCTCATTCATTTTTAGAAATGTGAGGTAGTCCACACTGTTGTGAGCTAGGCGAGTTCGCTTATCGGTCACGACAGTTGTGACATATAGTCTTTTGCCCCCTTTTAAACGGACTACAATAAAAGGTTGTTTTGTTCATTTTTAAACGTTCATCAGGCTGTGAATTTATCGGTCACGATTCTCCCTGCTGTTCTGAACGTCCTTTTGGACAGGACACTCGACGAGGGGCAAGCCAAGAGTTCCATGGCAAATTGTGCCAACTCTGGCCACAGGTCAAGCCTGCACACCCAGTAGTCCAGGGGTTACTCAGAGCGTTCACACCGACCGTTAACCCAATGTAGTCGGACACCTGTCGGTCTAGGCGTTCCCTGAGACTGGATCTGGAGGGCGGCTGTCGATGGGTTGGCTGCAAGAATGATCTCATATCCGAAGTGACCAACACATCTTCAATCCGCTCTCTTCTTACATGTGCAGTAGGATTGGTACTCGCAACAGTTTCTCTGTGGGTGGACATTCTTCTGCCAGCGCCCGCAACAGCAGAATGCAGCATCTCTCGAAGCAAGGCCTGGAAGTACTGCATTCTGACAGTCGTCTGTGATGCTGTTAACATGTCCGCTATTTTGTGTTTAAGTATCTTGCCACCCAGTACTGGTCCTTGCCTTTTATGCTTTTTATACAGGGGTCCCTCTTCAAACACTGGAGCATGAAGGCCCCCATTTGCACTAAATTGGAAGCGGTGGAGCGGCCTGGCTCCTGCTCATCGCCCAGGAGAATGTCGTCCTCGGTCTCCTCCCCCCATCCACGCACAACACCAGGGATCCTCCTCCATCTCCCCCAGGCACCATCCTCCCACAGTTTCCCCCACACAGTAGTTTCCCCCACACTGCCCCATATAGTAGTTTCCCCCACACTGCCCCATATAGTAGTTTCCCCCACACTGCCCCCACATACCTGGGACTTCTGAGCAGAATATGTTTGTAGCTGGTTCCTACACTGCCCTGAATATTGTAGGCTTAAGTAAGTCCAAAGTGAGGCAGTTTCTTCAGTGATAGGGACCCATCTGCAGAAGCCACCTTGACGCTTGGTAGATGGGCCCGACACGTATGTGAGCTAGGAGCTTCCATTATTCATGTATACTCATTCATAGTCGGTATTGTACCACTTTTATCTAGAATGACCCCCATTTCTTAGCTCTATTGTTTGTATATATAATGGTGGGCAGCCATTTTGTTTTTTGTAATTATGTTCACTGCCCCCACATAGTAATTTCCCCCCACACTGCCCTCATATAGTTATTTGCCCCACACAGTAGTTTCCCCCACATTGCGACATATATAAATTTGCCCCCCACATAGTAATCCCTTCCATAATTATTGCCCCCCACATAGTAATCCCTCCCATAATAATTTGCCCACACACAGTATCCCACCATAATATTTTTCCCCCACATGTCCTCCTGTGTCCCCCCCGTGTCCCCCAAAGTTGGCACATAAAATAAAATAAATTTAATAAAAAATAAATAAATAAAAGCTAAATACTCACCTATGTCCAGGCGCGCACACTTCACTGTGCTGCTGTGTCCCAGCACAGGCACGTGCAATGACGTCATCACGCATGCGTGCTCTGGTATTTCACTACCGCATAGGCCTCAGGCCTACTAGGCCTGAAGCTTATGGCGGTGATCGGCGGCGGGGCAGGGAACTATGCGCTCCCGTGCCCCGCCACAGTATGTGGGCATCAGCGCTCCAGCAATGAGTGCTTCCATCTGTATTGATGGAGGTGCTCATTGCTTATGGCACCCCCCTGAGAGCCAGCACCCGGGGCGGACTACCCCTCCCCCCCCCGCCCACCACCTAGGCATGCCACTGATTCAGCATTGCGACTTCCTCATCTTCCTGGCTTGATCAATGACACGACGCAATGCACGCTCCAGAAAGAAGGCGTAAGGTACGATGTCACTGATGGCGCCCTGGCTGCGACTGACCAGTTTGGTGATCTCATCAAATGGCCGCAGAAGTCTGCATGCGTCGCGAATGAGCAGCCACTGGCGCGGTGAAAAAAAAACACGCTCCGCAGAACCTGTCCTGCCGTCCAGGTAGTCGTTAATTGCATGTTTCTGCTGGAGCAGCCTATCAAGCATATACAAGGTGTAGTTCCAGCATCGGGCACTCACAAATCAGACGTCTGATGGGCATGTGGTGTCGCCGCTGAACATCAGCAAGGCGAGCCATGGCCGTGTAAGATCTTCTAAAATGGCCAGAGATTTTCCTGGTTTGCTGCAAGACGTCCTGGACCCCGGGGTATTTGGCAACGAATTGCTGCACAACTAAGTTCAGGACGTGTGCCATGCACGGCACGTGTGTCATTTTGCCCTGTTTCAGCCCGCTCAGCAGATTGGCACCATTGTCGCACACCACTTTACCAACTGTCAAATTGAGCGGGGTCGGCCACTGATCGGCCTGTGACCGCAGAGCTTAAAGCAGTGCAGGACCGCTGTGGCTCTTGGTTTCCAGGCACAACAGCCGCAGCACAGCATGGCAACGTCTCACCTGGGACGTCGAATAGGTTCTGGGGAGCTTGGGGGGCGCAGCGGAAGAGGCAGTAGCAGCGGAAAAGGAGGAGTCAGCTGAGGAGGAGACAGAGGATGGAGTAGGAGGAGGAGAAGAAGAGGCAGGCCTGCATGAAGTCCGTGGTGGTAACACCAAATCCACACGGGTGTCACGGGTTACATGCTTGACGGTCGTCAGAAGGTTTACCCAGTGAGCAGTAAAAGTTATGTACCTTTCCTGCCCATATTTGCTAGACCACGTGTCTGTGGTCAGAAGTATCTTGGCACCGACATTGTGTGCCAGAGATATATTCACTTACCGCTGAACGTGGCCATATAGCTCTGGGATGCCCTTCTGGGAGAAATATTCCCTTCCGGGGGCCTTCCATTGCGGTGTGCCAATGGCCACAAATTTTCTAAAGGCCTCCGAGTCCACCAGTTTATATGGCAGTAGTTGGCGGGCTAGCAGTTCCGACAAGCCAGCGTCATCAACTTTTTATGTTCGAACATTTGGGCCATGGAAGCCTGCCTTTTTCCAGATGAACGCGACAACGGCACGGTGGAAGGTGGAGTGGAGGACAAATGGGAGGAGAGAGGAGAAGGAGTAGCGGAAGGACGTGGAGTGCCGGGAGTGTGGCTTTGTGGGTTCTGATGGTGTTGCTCCCACTGGGCTCGGTAATGGTGAGTGTTTGGCTTACCGCGACTTATGCGTTGACAGCACAGGCTGCAGATGGGAACACTATTGTCAGCAGCTGACACGTTAAAAAAAGCCCACACTGCGGAGCCATGTGCCGGCGTCCTGGGAGGGCCAGATGTGACCGGGCATAGTGGATGGCTCGCTCCAGATACATTTGCAGTCTGCTTTTTGCCTCCTGCGCCCTGCGAGTTCTGCCTGCTTCTCCTCCTTCTCCTCCCTATCTGCTGCTCCATCTCTTCATCTAAACTCCCCTCCTCTTCCTCCCTTGTGGGCACCCACGTGGGGTCCATCGACACATCATTATCGTCACCTTCACCAACACTGACATTAGAGATCTTGGCGTAGGCAGCAACAGCAGGGACCACCCTCCTTAGACTGACCTGGGTACTGTCGTCAGACTGCTGGGTGGCTGCCGTTGCCAAGAATGGATGCGCATTGGTAAGGTCTGAAAATTTATGGGAAAATAATTCCTCTGACTCGAGTAGAGTGGCTATGGTGGTAGTGGTGTCTTTAGGGGTGCACACAGCAGAGAGTGAGGAGGGTGCAGATACAGAGGATGAGGAGGGTGCAGAAGCAGAAGGCTGAGTGAGCCACTCAACAAAGTCTGGTGCGTCCTTTGACATAATCGCACACACCTTCTGCAACTTCCCACTTAGGCTCTGGCCTGGTGCACCTGCCCGACCTCTACGACCCCTGCGGAATGGCCTGCCTCTTCCTCTGCCTGTCATTTTCAAAATGACCCTGTGACAAAGTCCCCATAGAAGAGCAGTATTTGTGGAAGCAGGTGTATCAAACCCCTTAATCAGTTTATTTTGGGGCAACAACAGGTATATCACACATTGCAATTAGTTGTTCCAATAGCGTTTGTCCCTCTGTATAGCTGCGGTATCTCAGCAGAACCGCACACAAATGCTGCACATGCACTATATATAAATTATATTATAGGTATATCACACCCCTGCCTCAATAAAAAAATTTGGGGGGGCAACAGGTATATCACACCAGTTGAAATTAGTTGTTCCAATAGCGTTTGTCCCTCTGTGTAGCTGCAGTATCTCAGCAGAACCGCACACAACTGCTGCACAATACAAATGCACTATAATATACCTTCTATGTTAGAAAGTATATTATAAGTATATCACACCCCTCTATATCACACCTATCGATAGCACACCTATACTAGTGCTTAAAAGGACTTTTGTGGCCCTATTAGCTAGTGTTTGGTGTCCCTAACAGCCTGTCCCTGCTCCACACAGCAGCCTCTCCCTACACTGGCAAAAGACTGGATGTAATATGGCGGCCAGATCAGGTTTATTTATAAGGTAGGGGGGGTGTCCATGCGCTGAAACGTTTCAATTGGCTGTCCTGTACCACCTGATGGATGTGTCATGGGTCAAAGTTCTTCACAATGCAAAAGAATATGGCACCAGCAGACATTGCTATATGTTCGCCTGTTTGTCGAACCGTGAACGAGCAAAGTTTGACGCAAAAGGACCGCCGGGCGAACCGCAAGGCCATCTCTAGTCTCCTTTCACCAGAATGGAGGAGTGCACGGCTATTTTCAGGAGTCCCATAGAGGTGAATAGATAGCGCACCACACATGTACAGGCACCTCTCCCACAATACATTACAGCAGGACTCACTTTCCCCCCACCACTCTTTCCACTTCCCATAAAGTCCATACAGCGTCCCAATGCTGCTCCAGAGATCCACTGCTTGAGGGGTTAATGTATCTTTGTGCAAAGGCTATATGTATGTTGCAAAATAATTTTACAGGCGGTAAGAACCGATAACCGGAGAAAGGAGCAAAATCTGTAATGAAAAAGCTTTAAACCCGCTCCTGAGGAGGAAGAACAAGGAAAGAGACATTGTGGAGCGTGCCAGTGTGGAGAGGAGGTGCGTGCAGAAATAGAGACTGTGGAGGTTACTTATGGACTCCGCAGCTAATGTGTCCAGGGGATGAAAGGATTTGGGAGAACGGACATGCTTTAGAAGCAGAAGGAGGGGGGACAAGCGAGCGAAGCTTAGTGCAGGCCTTACATGACAGGGTTTGTAGGTGTTCTGTCTTCTTACACGTTCACACAGTGTGCAGTCTGACATTCAGCATAAACCATTCCTGTCCAAATAAGAAGACTGTTCTTTGTAGTCTAACTTCTTTATTGGTCAACAGGTCGTTCATATCTGATTGGTAAAACAGGATTGTTTGGTAAAACTACAAGAATACAAATTACATGTATAAGTATTAAAGGGATTCTGTCACCTGAATTTTAGTGACAGAGATTTTAACATCATCACATCAGTCTGCTCGTTTTGTATTAAAATATACTATTATTTCTACCCTAAGGCCCCTTTCACACGGGCGAGTATTCAGCGCGGATGCGATGCGTGAGTTGAACGCATTGCACCCGCACTGAATCAGGATCCATTCATTTCTATGGGGCTGTGCACATGAGCGGTGATTTTCACGCATCACTTGTGCATTGGGTGAAAATCACAGCATGCTCTATTTTGTGCGTTTTTCACGCAACGCAAGCCCCATAGAAGTGAATGGGGCTGCATGAAAATCGTAAGAATCCACAAGCAAGTGCGGATGCGGTGCGATTTTCACGCACGGTTGCTAGGAGATGATCGGGATGGAGACCCGATCATTATTATTTTCCCTTATAACATGGTTATAAGGGAAAATAATAGCATTCTTAATACAGAATGCATAGTAAACCAGCGCTGGAGGGGTTACATTAAAAAATAAATATATTAAACTCACCTTAATCCACTTGCTCGCGCAACCGGCATCTCTTCTGTCTTCTTTCTTTGCTGTGTGCAGGAAAAGGACCTGTGGTGACGTCACTCCGGTCATCACATGGTCCGTCACATGATCTTTTACCATGGTGATGGATCATGTGATGGCCCATGTGATGACCGGAGTGATGTCACCACAGGTCCTTTTCCTGCACACAGCAAAAAAGATGACAGAAGAGAAGCCGGCTGCGCGAGCAAGTGGATTAAGGCGAGTTTAATATTATTTTTTTTTATGTAACCCCTCCAGCGCTATTGTACTATGCGTTCTGTATTCAGAATGCTATTATTTGCCCTTATAACCATGTTATAAGGGAAAATAATACAATCTACAGAACACCGATCCCAAGCCCGAACTTCTGTGAAGAAGTTCAGGTTTGGGTACCAAACATGCCGATTTTTCTCACATGAGTGCAAAACGCATTACAATGTTTTGTACTCGAGCTGAAAAATCGCGCATGTTCCCGCAACGCACCTGCACCTTTTCCCGCAACGCCCGTGTGAAAGAGGCCTAAGTGTTGTCCTTTGTCTAGAAAATTGCTTTTATTAATATGGTAATTACCTGAGTAAGGTGCCCAAGGGGCTGTCCCTCCGGCCGTTGGTGCCCAGCATCGCCCCTTCTCCTGGAGCCCAGCACCGCCCCACTGCTAATTTATTCACTCCTCATTGCCGGCTGGTGCATGTACAGTGCATCCTGTGAGGTCTAAAATAATGTGGTTGCATAAGTGTGCACACCCTCTTATAACTGGGGATGTAGCTGTGTTCAGAATTAAGCAATCACATTTAGAATCCTGTTACATAGGAGTCAGCAAACACCTGCCATGATGTAAAGTGCCTCTGATTAACCCCAAATAAAGCTCCGCTGCTCTAGTTGGTCTTTCCTGAAATGTTCTTAGTCGCATCCCACAGCAAAAGCCGTGGTCCACAGAGAGCTTCCAAAGCATCAGAGGAATCTCATTGTTAAAAGGTATCAGTCAGGAGAAGGGGACAAAAGAATTTCCAAGGCATTAGATCTACCATGGAACACAGTGAAGACAGTCATCATCAAGTGGAGAAAATACGGCATAACAGTGACATTACCAAGAACTGGATGACCCTCCAAAATTGATGAAAAGACGAGAAGAAGACTGGTCTGGGAGGCGACCGAGAGGCCTACAGCAACATTAAAGGAGCTGCAGGAATATCTGGCAAGTCCTGGCTGTGTGGTCCATGTGACAACAATCTCCCGTATTCTTCATATGTCTGGGCTATGGGGTAGAGCGGCAAGACGAGAGCCTTTTCTTACCAAGAAAAACATCCAAGCCAGGCTACATTTTGCAAAAACACATCTGACGTCTCCCAAAAGCATGTGGGAAAAGGTGTTATGGTCTGATGAAACCAAGGATGGACTTTTTGGCCATAATTCCAAAAGATATGTTTGGCCCAAAAACAACACTGCACATCACCAAAAGAACACCATACCCACAGTGAAGCATGGTGGTGGCAGCATCATGCCAAGGGGCTGTTCTTCTTCAGCTGGAACTGGGGCCTTAGTTAAGCTAGAGGGAATTATGAACAGTTCCAAATACCAGTCAAAATTTACACAAAACCTTCAGGTTTCTGCTAGAAAGCTGAACATGAAGAGGAACTTCACCTTTCAGCATGACAACGACCCAAAGCATACATCCAAATCAACAAAGGAATGGCTTCACCAGAAGAAGATGAAAGTTTTGGAATGGCCCAGCCAGAGCCCAGACCTGAATCCGATTGAAAATCTGTGGGGTGATCTGAAGAGGGCTGTGCACTGGAGATGCCCTCGCAATCTGACGGATTTGGAGTGTTTTTGCAAAGAAGAGTGGGCAAATCTTGCCAAGTCAAAATGTGCCATGCTGATACCTCATACCCAAAAAGACTGAGTGCTGTAATAAAATCAAAAGGTGCTTCAACAAAGTATTAGTTTAGGGTGTGCACACTTCTGCAACCATATTATTTTATTTTTATATTTTTTCTTCCCTCTCCCTTAAAAGATTTCAGTTTGTTTTTCAATTGAGTGGTACAGTTTATAGGTCACATTAAAGGTGGAAAAATTTCTGAAATGATTTATCTTTGTCTCATTTTTTTACATCACAGAAACCTGACATTTTAACAGGGGTGTGTAGACTTTTTATATCCACTGTACATACTATATGGTTGTTGACGTTGGTAAGTAACTGCACAATTGAAGTAAGTATCTGAATATCAGCATTACTTTTTTTTTATTAATAATTTTTATTTCTATTTCATAAAGACAAGTACATTTGTACCCAAACACATGAACTCAGTAATAAAAAAGTCCATATTAACAATATATAATTTAAATTTCAAAAAAAAAAATTTCCAAAAATTCCCTTTTTCCTCCTCTTTTTCCTCCCCTTTATTCTATCCCCAATACCCACCCCTAGGGAAAAGGAGGGGGACGAGAAAAAAAATAAAAAAAACAGACATATCCAGCCCTAAAGTAACCATTTTTTCCATACTTCCTCAGAGTTTTGTGTTTTTTTACTATGACCCTCCGTCACCCGTTCTTCTTTAATCAAATTATCGACTGCTTTTCTCCACTGTCCCGCTGTCGGAGGATCTACCTTTACCCATTTCTTAAGTATAAGGAGTCTCGCTTGGAATAATACTTTGCTCAGAACCAATCGTATCTTTTTATTTAACTTCAGATGTTCAGTTGCCCCTAATATACAGATCACTGGATCTTCGGCTATTTGGACCTTCAGGAATAGAGAGATACAGTCTCCGCCATTTCTGTCCAATATCTGAACAATCTGGGACATCTCCAGAAACAATGTATTAAATCTGCATTCTCTCCCCTACATTTTGGGCACTTGTCCGAGGCTCTCACGCCCATTCTTTTCAACATCCATGGGGATCGATGTAATCTATGAACTATAAAAAACGGTGAAATCTTATGTGAACCCCGAATATCAGCATTACTTACTTCAATTGTGCAATTACTTACCAACATCAACAACCATGCAGTATATATGACTAACGTGGGGTCTCACTCAAATATAAGAGTTCTCAAGAAGATGCAAAAATGCATTAAATCTGCAATATAAATGTTTATGCGGTATTTTATCTTTTATCATTTTTATTTTTAATCTTATGTTTATCTGTGTTTATCTCTATTTCTGTATATGTTCCTTTATGTGTTCCTTAGCAGGCACGTTATCAGATATATGTCTTTTTTATCACTTTTTTTATCACTTTTAGTACCGTATCATGTAACTTTGAGAGGGCTATATAATCTGTGACGGTCTGAATATGAGTTACCGTCTGTCATTCCCTTATTCTCATGAAAAAATATCGCCAAGAATCCACAGAGTAAAATATCGCTGGTGTCGCATATTAATCCACACAGGAGCCAAAGCTGAATGCTGGAACAAGACACGTTCAATGGAAAGCAAGGGCATTCAATTTAAACAGCATCCAACTCCTCCTCTGAGCCGGCGAGACAGGGCCTGGTCACATGGCTTACAGGCAGGGGAATTAAGTAGCAGGGAGGTTAAAAAAACAAACGGTTACTGAGAAGTGTGAATAGGGTTAAAGAATATGTGACTGTACCACACCCAGACGAATCCAGTACAAGCTTTTCAATTTAACTATTTTTTGAAAGGTCACTGCTCCATTTAAGATCAGATACCATATACAGTGCCTTGCAAAAGTATTCACCCCCCTTGACTTTTTTCGTATTTTAGTGTCTCACAACCTGGAATGAACATGGATTGTTTGAGGATTTGCTCATGTAATTTACAGAACATGACGACAACTCTGAAGATGTTTGTTTTATTTTTTTATTGTGAAGCAAACAACAAATAGGACAAAATAACAGAAAAGGTCAATGTGCAGAACTATTCACCCCCTAAAGTCAATACTTTGTAGAGCCGCCTTTTGCGTCAATCACGGCTCCAAGTCACTTTGGATAAGTCTCTATGAGCAGTTGCCACATCTTACCACTGGGGTTTCCGCCCATTCCTCCTTGCAGAACTGCTCCGGCTCCTTCACGTTGGATATTTGCGCTTGTGAACAGCCATCTTTAAGTCTGACCACAGATCTTCTATTGGATTGAGATCTGGGCTTAGACTCGGCCATTTACATGTTTCCCCTTAAACCAGTCAAGTGTTGCTTTAGCCGTGTGTTTGGGGTCATTGTCCTGCTGGAAGTTGAACCTCCGTCCGAGCCTCAGATCATACACAGAGTGGGACAGGTTTTGCTCAAGAATATCCCTGTATTTAGCACCATCCATCTTTCCCTCAACTCTGACCAGTTTCCCAGTCCCCCCAGTATGATGCTGCCACCACCATGTCTCACTGTGGGGATGGTGTTCTTTGGGTGATGTGATGAGTTGGGTTTTCTCCAGACATAGCGTTTTCTTTGATGGCCGAAAAGTTACATTTTAGTCTCCTCAGACCAGAGCCCCTTCGTCCATACATTTTGGAAGTCTTCCACAGGCCTTTTCGCAATCTCACAACCCGCCTTATTGTTTTTAGCTGAAAGTAATGGCTTTCTTCTGGCCACTCTGCCATAAAGCCCAACTCTATGGAGCGTACGGCTTATTGTCGTCCTATGTACAGATCCTCCAGTCTCTGCTGTGGAACTCTGCAGCTCCTTCAGGGTTACCTTAGGTCTCTGTGCTGCCTCTCGGATTAATGCCCTCCTTGCCCGGTAAGTGAGTTTTGGTGGGCGACCGTCTCTTGGCAGGTTTGCTGTTGTGCCATGTTCTATCCATTTGGTTATGATAGATTTGATGGTGCTCCCGGGGATCATCAAAGATTTGGATATTTTTTTATAACCTAACCCTGACTTGTACTTCTCAACAACATTGTCCCTAACTTGTTTGGAGAGTTCCTTGGTCTTCATGGCAGTGTTTGGTCAGTGACGCCTCTTGCTTAGGTGCTGCAGCCTCTGGGCCTTTCAAAATAGGTGTGTATATGTAATGACAGATCATGTGACACTTAGATTGCACACAGGTGACATCATTTTTATTAATTATGTGACTTCTGAAGGTAATTGGCTGCACCAGAGCTTTTTATGGGCTTCCTAGCAAAGGGGGTGAATACATACGCACATGGCAATTTTCTGCTTTCTATTTCTAAACAATAGTTTTATTTATATATTTTTCTCATTTCACTTCACCGACTTAGACTGTTGTGTTCTGATCCATCATATAAAATTCAGATTAACAAAACATTGAACTTAAGTCTGTAATGTAACAAAATGCAAAAAAAGTCAAGGGGGGTGAATACTTTTGCAAGGCACTGTATAAAAGGAGGTCTTGAACATATCACTGCTAACCACTGAGGAAGGGGAATGGTCCCCGAAACGCGTTTGGTGTATCAGCAGTGTAAATAACCAGAATAGCCTACAATATTTATCCGTGCCCCGCTACCTGCGTCTGGCCCGGTTTGGTGTTACTCATAAGAACATTTTTCCTGTCTCCAGCCCAAATCCTCTGTTCTGGTAGCCGCACACAGCTTGGAACATGCCGACCATAGAGTAGCTGGCAGGCAAGTCAACTTACCAGCAAAGGACCGCAGCCAGCATCCGAATAACATCCAGACGGGCTGCATGGAGACCAGGTAAAACAACCAGACCACGTGGGACGCCACACGATCTTGCGCAGCAACCAGCGGACACACAGACCTAAAAGAGCGGTACAGCACGGCTACAAGTGAGAGAAGCATCATATCCAAAGGGATAGGATTATTTTTGATATAGCAATCCATCAAGTAATTGTGATATTTTTGGGGAAGAAATTACGTATCATTCTATACTTGATCATTAAGACTGTTGGTAAAATATACATTGGAAACAGCACTATTTATGTTTGCCTGGATACAGGAACATTATGATGAGATTACCAAATACTGTGCAAACTATTTACATATAGCGTTCGGATTTCCCATTGCAGCAGTTGAATTCCAAGCCATTCCAACAAATATTACACGGTTATACTGATCAATTTTATAGTGTTTACAAGTTTCATTTGCATTATTTGCAAATATTAGGTGCATCTAGGTTCAAGCAATTTATGTGTTTTATAATTTTGGAATAAATCTGTGCATTTTATACCTAGATTTGAGCGTGTATCATTTGATCTCAGGTAGCAGAGCGCCCTCCTGTTTGTTCCAACAATTGCAACTAGCTGAGCAGCTCTGCATAACATCAAGTCCCTGAAACAAAGGTAGGTCTCTCACCAGATATGCTCTTTTACAAGGATGGTGGAGTTTGAGAAGGAGATATGCAGAAGAACAGCTCTGAACTGTGTCCTGGAGACTGGAGACTTCTCTTTCCCAAAATGCTTTTGCACCATCCAGCAGTCTTTGTAACAGGAAAACCAAAGTGTAATACAACTTAACACCGCTAGATGGTGCTATAACTGCACTTGAGAAATACCAAGACTGAGGCAGACGTGATCTGTAATGATTCTCAAACCCTGCAGGGCAGAACAGTAGGGGAGCAGGATTAGAAAGAGTTAGCTGGTCTAGGGAGTGGGCTGGGTAGACTTTACTTTAGAAGGGGTCAAGGTTGGCTGTGGAGGGTTGCAATTTTAAAAACGGTGGGGCAAACCGGGGGCTACATGACTTTCAGCCCTAGGACCTTTAGTTTTGCCAGGAGAGAGGACCAGGTGTGACCAGGTCGCCTTCCTTGTTTTTTGGCTTGTGGGCAGAGGCGCACCCACAGGGGATTCCAACAGGTCTGGGACCCCCCCCCCCCCACCCCACTAGAAGCAGTCAGATTTTTTTCTTTCCAGTCAGGGCCACACCGCCAATTAGATCAGTGGGGGGGTCGGTGGAGCAGTGGGAGATGAGCACTTCCATTGTGCGCTCATCTCTCTATATCCAACTGTATTGCCGTCCTTAGGACAGAGATACAGATGGATGATGCCAATCCCTTACCTGTTCCCTCTGATAGAGCACTACTGCCTGCAGCCTATCAGAGGCCCGCTCAGGCGGCGTGATGATGTCATTATCATCACGCCGCCTGTGCCGGGAAGCATACAGCGCAGGACACCAGCCGAAAGAGGCCTGCATTGCATCACTGCCTGCCGCATAGAGGTAAGTATTAGTGCTTTTTTTTGGGGGGGGGGGGGGCACAATGCAGCAGAGGAGCACTATGGGTGCATCTAGGGGCACTAAGAAGGGGCATTTTTTACTGGCATATTATGGGGGACACTATGGGGAAGGGAGGACAGAAACACTAAGGGGGCATCTACTGAGGGCACTAAAGGCGATTTTATACTGGCAACAATATGGGACCAATATGGGAACATCTGCTGAGGGCACAAAGAAGAGGTATTTTATAGAGCCACATTATGGGGGCACTATATAGGGGCATTTTATACTTGAACACGTTATGGGGTACTATGGGAAAGGGGGAAAGATAAGCACTATGGGTTAATCTACCGTGGGCACTATATAGTAGCATTTTATACTGGCACATTATGGGGCACTATGAGGAAGGTGGGAGGGGAGCACTATGGGTACACTTACTGAGGGCACTATATAGGGGTATTTTACACTGGCATACATTATGGGGCACTATTAGCTCAACTGCAGGCACAAAGAGTTTTTTTGTACTGGCACACAGAACGGAGGCATTTTTGTACTAGTTCACATAATTAGGAGGGGGTGCACTGGCACGGATTTTAAAGGTAATTTTTAGTACTTTCTACTGTGACATTATAAGGAGAATTATTACTACTAGGGGGCATTATGGTGCATACAGCAGTGTACTGAATGTGAGGTACGGGGTATAATAGATGCAGTGTGTACAGATATATAGTATATACAGCAGTGTACTGATATGTGAGGTATGATGTATGATACATGCAGTGTGTACAGGTATATAGTATATACAGCAGTGTACTGATATGAGAGGTATGAGGTATAATAGATGCAGTGTGTACAGATATATATAGTATATACAGCAGTGTACTGAATGTGAGGTATGATGTATGATACATGCAGTGTGTACAGGTATATAGTATATACAGCAGTGTACTGATATGAGAGGTATGAGGTATAATAGATGCAGTGTGTACAGATATATATAGTATATACAGCAGTGTACTGATATGTGAGGTACGAGGTATAATAGATGCAGTGTGTACAGGTATATAGTATATACAGTAGGGGACTGATATGTAAGGTATTAGGTATAATAGATGCAGTGTGTACAGGTATATAGTATATACAGTAGGGGACTGATATGTAAGGTATTAGGTATAATAGATGCAGTGTGTACAGATACAGTGAGGAACAGAAGTATTTGAACACCCTGCGATTTTGGAAGTTCTCCCACTTAGAAATCATGGAGGGGTCTGACATTCACATTGTCGGTGCATTTCCACTCTGAGAGACAGAATAAATAAAAAAAATCAGGAAATCACATTGTATGATTTAAAAAAAATGTATTTGTCTCACACTGCTGAACAAGTGAGAAACAGCAATTCTGCCTCTCAAAGACCTGTTACTGCGCCTTTAAAAAGTCCACCTCTACTCCACTCATTAATCTAACTTAGTAGCCCCTGTCTGAGCTCTTTACAGACCCCTGTCCACCCCACAGTCAGTCAGACGCCAACTACTACCATGGGCAAGACCAAGAGCTGCCAAAAGACACCAGAGACAAAGTTGTGTTTCCGCCCTAAACCCCTTTCAATGACCCTTAGGCCATTTTTTCCACTGCTTCATTTGCTAAATATTGTTCCTGTAGAGGGTAGAGTCCTGACCAAGTTTCCACCCCCAGTAGAAGAGGAGATGATCCCAACTGGGCTCCCTCTTGCCCTGGGCCCCATAGCAGTCACATGGTTTGATGCTATGGTAGTTACGCCCCTGTGTATATACAGCAGTGTACTGATATGTGAGGTACGAGGTATGATACATGCAGTGTGTACAGATATATAGTATATACAGCAGTGTACTGATATGTGAGGTACGAGGTATAATAGATGCAGTGTGTACAGATATATAGTATATACAGCAGTGTACTGATATGTGAGGTACGAGGTATAATAGATGCGGTGTGTACAGATATATAGTATATACAGCAGTGTACTGATATGTGAGGTACGAGGTATGATACATGCAGTGTGTACAGGTATATAGTATATACAGCAGTGTACTGATATGTGAGGTACGGGGTATAATAGATGCAGTGTGTACAGGTATATAGTATATACAGCAGTGTACTGATATGTGAGGTACGGGGTATAATAGATGCAGTATGTACAGGTATATAGTATATACAGCAGTGTACTGATATGTGAGGTAAGAGGTATAATAGATGCAGTGTGTACAGGTATATAGTATATACAGCAGTGTACTGATATGTGAGGTACGAGGTATGATACATGCAGTGTGTACAGGTATATAGTATATACAGCAGTGTACTGATATGTGAGGTATGAGGTATAATAGATGCAGTGTGTACAGGTATATAGTATATACAGCAGTGTACTGATATGTGAGGTACGGGGTATAATAGATGCAGTGTGTACAGGTATATAGTATATACAGCAGTGTACTGATATGTGAGGTACGGGGTATAATAGATGCAGTATGTACAGGTATATAGTATATACAGCAGTGTACTGATATGTGAGGTACGAGGTATAATAGATGCAGTGTGTACAGGTATATAGTATATACAGCAGTGTACTGATATGTGAGGTACGAGGTATAATAGATGCAGTGTGTACAGATATATATAGTATATACAGCAGTGTACTGATATGTGAGGTACGAGGTATAATAGATGCAGTATGTACAGGTATATAGTATATACAGCAGTGTACTGATATGTGAGGTACGAGGTATAAGATATGCAATGTGTACAGATATATAGTATATACAGCAGTGTACTGATATGTGAGGTATGAGTTATAATAGATGTAGTGTGTACAGGTATATAGTATATACAGCAGTGTACTGATATGTGAGGTACGAGGTATAAGATATGCAATGTGTACAGATATATAGTATACAGACGTGGACAAAATTGTTGGTACCCTTTGGTCAATGAAAGAAAAAGTCACAATGGTCACAGAAATAACTTTAATCTGACAAAAGTAATAATAAATTAAAATTCTATAAATGTTAACCAATGAAAGTCAGACATTGTTTTTCAACCATGCTTCAACAGAATTATGTAAAAAAATAAACTCATGAAACAGGCATGGACAAAAATGATGGTACCCCTAACTTAATATTTTGTTGCGCAACCTTTTGAGGCAATCACTGCAATCAAACGCTTCCTGTAACTGTCAATGAGACATCTGCACCTCTCAGCAGGTATTTTGGCCCACTCCTCATGAGCAAACTGCTCCAGTTGTGTCCGGTTTGAAGGGTGCCTTTTCCAGACTGCATGTTTCAGCTCCTTCCAAAGATGCTCAATAGGATTGAGGTCAGGGCTCATAGAAGGCCACTTTAGAATAGTCCAATTTTTTCCTCTTAGCCATTCTTGGGTGTTTTTAGCGGTGTGTTTTGGGTCATTGTCCTGTTGCAAGACCCATGACCTGCGACTGAGACCAAGCTTTCTGACACTGGCTAGTACATTTCTCTCTAGAATTCCTTGATAGTCTTGAGATTTCATTGTACCCTGCACAGATTCAAGACACCCTGTGCCAGACGCAGCAAAGCAGCCCCAGAACATAACAGAGCCTCCTCCATGTTTCACAGTAGGGACAGTGTTCTTTTCTTGATATGCTTCATTTTTTCGTCTGTGAACATACAGCTGATGTGCCTTGGCAAAAACTTCGATTTTTGTCTCATCTGTCCACAGGACATTCTCCCAGAAGCTTTGTGGCTTGTCAACATGTAGTTTGGCATATTCCAGTCTTGCTTTTTTATGATTCGTTTTCAACAATGGTGTCCTCCTTGGTCGTCTCCCATGTAGTCCACTTTGGCTCAAACAACGACGGATGGTGCGATCTGACACTGATGTTCCTTGAGCATGAAGTTCACCTTGAATCTCTTTAGAAGTCTTTCTAGGCTCTTTTGTTACCATTCGGATTATCCGTCTCTTAGATTTGTCATCAATTTTCCTCCTGCGGCCACGTCCAGGGAGGTTGGCTACAGTCCCATGGATCTTAAACTTATGAATAATATGTGCAACTGTACTCACAGGAACATCTAGTTGCTTGGAGATGGTCTTATAGCCTTTACCTTTAACATGCTTGTCTATAATTTTCTTTCTGATCTCTTGAGACAGCTCTTTCCTTTGCTTCCTCTGGTCCATGTCGAGTGTGGTACACACCATATCACCAAACAACACAGTGATTACCTGGAGCCATATATATAGGCCCAATGGCTGATTACAAGGTTGTAGACACCTGTGATGCTAATTAGTGGACACACCTTGAATTAACATGTCCCTTTGGTCACATTATGTTCTGTGTTTTCTAGGGGTACCATCATTTTTGTCCATGCCTGTTTCATGAGTTTATTTTTTTACATAATTCTGTTGAAGCATGGTTGAAAAACAATGTCTGACTTTCATTGGTTAACATTTATAGAATTTTAATTTATTATTACTTTTGTCAGATTAAAGTTATTTCTGTGACCATTGTGACTTTTTCTTTCATTGACCAAAGGGTACCAACAATTTTGTCCACGTCTGTATACAGCAGTGTACTGATATGTGAGGTACGGGGTATAATAGAAGCAGTGGGTACAGATTTATAGTATATACAGCAGTGTACTGATATGTGAGGTACGAAGTATAATAGATTCTGTGTGTACAGGTATATAGTATATACAGCAGTGTACTGATATGTGAGGTACGAGGTATAATAGATGCAGTGTGTACAGATATATATAGTATATACAGCAGTGTACTGATATGTGAGGTACGGGGTATAATAGATGCAGTATGTACAGGTATATAGTATATACAGCAGTGTACTGATATGTGAGGTACGGGGTATAATAGATGCAGTGTGTACAGGTATATAGTATATACAGCAGTGTACCTATACTTACATTGCTTATACTGTATAGCGCTGTGGTTTTTGTGCACAAGAATCCACATGGAAAACCAGCGCACAATCTGCAGCATGTGCGGGTATCTCTGAGGGCGGCCTCATACACAACCTCCCCCCATTCATTCAGGACCTCCATAAATTGTTGGACAGGAGAACAGCTGCAGAGAGCTTCTCTGACCCTGGAGGACCTAACAAGTTCATGCGTTGCACAGAGACCTCATGTAATACTTTATTTGGCCTGTGGCGGTGCTGTAGAGAAATCTCGCACTTACTGCCTGGTCCCCTCGCAGATCGCAGCTGATCACTGGGATTTCCAGCATCCGGGACGCACTGAGATCCGTTCATTTTCTGGAGGGGCCTGGAATGAATTGAAATTGCACTTCGTAGCAGTTTATATATTTCGACTTCTAAGCCATAAAGATGCGGGGATGTCAGATCGCACTTACTACAGAAGCTTAACTGCTCCTATCCTGCAGCGATCAAGGCTCTAAACCGCGGGGTCCTAATAACTTATTGTTAGGGCCCGATTTGGCTGATTCTCCCTCTCTGTGTCTCTGAATACCGCAGGGCGGCACGCTCTCTCCCTTCCCAGGCCTGATGAGATAAATAGCTATTATTAAAGTAGCCGGCCCCGTTAAAATAAAAAATCCGAGACCGCGCGCTCAGCCCCCGTGGAGGATCATTAAACTGAATCCGTTCAGGCGATGAAGTTTCTGCGCAGAAAGGACTCGCGAGAAATGCGCGGCCACAAAAGAAGAAATCTAATTTCCAGATCCTGACATCCTGATTGATGGGCGATGCCTCGCTCCGAGCGGCGCCGGCTTTGTGGAGTCGAGCGCTGCTGGATTTTTTCTTCTTTCTTTTTGGTGGAAGAACTTCCCGAGCCGAGATAAAATGTGACAATAGGAAACTGACAAGCAGGAATAGAGACAAGAAGAAGAAGGGGATAATTTGTAGACGCCGACAGGCAGGGGAGCGGGGAAGGCGTCAGACGCGACCGCAGACTCCGGAAGAGCGAGAAGAGACAGATTAACATCAAACAAAAGGAAGAGTCTGAAAATAAACCAGAGGACAGGAGCGGGCACAGAGCCCAGGAAGACATGGTATCTCCTCCCGGGGTCTGCCTCCCCCCGCAATCACTGACAGATAGACCGTTCTATTATTGGTTATATAGTGATACTATGTTGCAATTCTTAAAGGGGATGTCCATTATACTGTGAAATAACTTTAAAAAGCGCGTAATAAAAATTCATGAACTTTCTGACAGATTCAGAGCAGATTTAGTCAAATTGGTAAGTAATTTGGCGCAACTACTGGCATTCCATATACCGGAAAAGCAAACCTGTGCCATAAAAGACCTCGGGAGGTCACGCCTTTTTTTTAAAAGCTCCTCCCACTTTGGCGAGATCAGAGTAGCAACGAAAAAGACTTCACAATTTTTTGCGCAAAATTGCGCACTTTCGCAAAAATCTTCAACTTTGGAACGGCTGCATAACTATATCTAAACTCCCCTTTCCTGCTTCAGTTCGCCACCATTTTTGAAGATCCCTGCTTGCCGTCAGTGAAAGAGAGCACTGTTTAAATCCATCCTGAGCTACCTACAGCTGGGGGTTTGTTACAATGTATCGGTGTAGGTAAAGATGAAGAATGAAGGTCAAGACAGGATATTAGTTTGGTATATTGTTGTGTTCAGATCTTAATTAAAAGAAGAGTCGTTCTGTTCACTGAAAGCAAGCAGAAATGGTGAGGATTTGAAATGTTCATTGCTTACATCCCTAACTACCGAATGCTGCCTACAACTGAGGGTTTGTTACAATGTATCAGTGCAAAAAACACGTCCGTAATTTGGGTCCACATTCGTTCCGCAATTTGCGGACCCTTTCACTTTTTTTAATGGGGCTGGAACGGATGCAAATCCGCATTTCTGGGATCCGCATCTGCATTTTCGGGATCCGCATCCATTTTTTCGGGATCGTTTTTTTCGGGATCCGCAATTCCGTTCCTGAAAAACATAGAACATGTTCTATTCTTGTCCGCAATTGCGAACCAGAAAAGGCATTTTCTATTATAGTGTCTGTGATGTGCGGTCCGCAAATTGTGGATCGCACATTGCAGGTGTCCATGTTTTGCGGATCCGCAAAACACTTACGGACGTGTGAATGGACCCTTAGGCCTCATGCACATGGACGTATTTTTTTTTCGTTTCCGTTTACGGTACCATTCATTTCAATGGGTTTCCCCCAAAAAACTGAATGTACTCCGTATGCATTCCATTTCCGTATTTCCATTTCTCCGTTCCGTTCAAAAATAGAACATGTTCTATTATTGTCCGCATAACGGACAACGATAGTACTGTTCTATCAGGGGTCAGCTGTTCCGTTCCGGAAAAAACGGAATGCACATGGACGTCATCTGTATTTTTTACGGATCCGTTTTTTGCGGACCGCTAAATACTGAAAAAGCCATATGTTTGTGTGTAATAGGCCTAATGAAGATCAGGACAAGACAGGTTTGCTCTGCAGTTGTATTTAGATTTAAATGAAAGGAAACATCTTTATGTTCACTGACAGCAAGCCGAGATCTGAGAAAATAGTGAGGAACTGGAATGTTCATTATTTACATGGCTCCTGACCTCAGAGTCGGTAAGTATGGCGAATCAAGACCAGGACAGGAGACAGGTTGGTTCTGAGGCTTTGTTTAGATGTAATAAGAAAGGAGAATCTTTAAAGTTTACTGACAGCAAGCAGAGATCTGACAATATGGTGAGGTATTAGAAATTCATCTATAAAACAATTTTATCTGATCGTTGATGTATAAAGAAAAGTTCAGCTGTTTTCTAAAAGGCTTTTTGCGACAAGTCTTCTCCTGTTTCAAGATCCCTGCTTGCTGTCAGTAAATTGGAATATTCATCCTGACTTAATGCTACCTACAGCTGAAGAGCAGTTACAAGGCAGAAAAGAAGGCTGAAAACAGGTTTGCTCTGCTGCTAAGTTTAGGTCTAAAGGTAAAGGAGAATGTTTCCATTCACTGTCAGCAAGCAGACATCCCAAGCAATAGATTGTGACGTTGCAGAAATTTTCATTATATGGTGATACTTTGAGTTCTCATTTTTCTTCATTACAGGCGGTGACCCCTTTTTTTTAAAAGATAATTTATCATATAAAAAAAAAGCTGACAACCCCTTTAACATCTCTGCTTGCTGTCAGTGAATGTCGCTGATACATAAAATGAGTGGCAGAAGTTAGAGCTGGATATGGAGCAGGGTTTTAGGCTGGGTTCACACCTGAGCGTTGCGCAAACGCGCGTTTTTGTCGCGCATTTTTATGCGCGTTTTTTGTAATAGTAAACGCGCGTTTGACGCGCGTTTGTGAGATTGACTACAGTGTCCTATGGCCACAAACGCGCGTCAAAACGCCCCAAAGTCGCTCATGTACTTTTTTGAGCGTCGGGCGTTTTACAGCGCGTTCGTACGCGCTGTAAAACGCCCAGGTGAGAACCATTCCCATAGGGAAGCATTGGTTTCTCCTTGTTGAGCGTTTTACAGCGCGTAGGAACGCGCTGTAAAACGCTCAGGTGTGAACCCAGCCTTAGGATGCGACCGTTGCCCAAGGACAACACCCCCTGCATTTTGGTAGCTTGCCATGCATCATTTCACCACTAGGGGGGCTGTGCTACTGCGCTTTATGGGATTGGTCACATGATCAGACAGCTCCTCTATTCAAAATACACAGAACAATCTGTATCTCTGCCAAACTGACCGATTTGCTCTTTTCTGATTCATTTCTCAATGTAAATAAAGCTAATCCTGACTCGGGCGTACCTCCCCTTTAAGCACCTGAATAACTGAGCGTCCCATATAGCTGATGTTACACAGATTTTTAATTATCTCTGTTGATAAAGGGTTAAGTGACCTATAAATATTAAAGGGCTCCACATCCCGGGAGCCTTACGTGCGAATATCCACGCTGGAAATGTATCCACGCCGCCTTGACATTTTCTGCTGTGAGGGCCACAGGATACCTCTGGGTACACACGTCTCACAACAGATGTAGGGTCTGTTATATAACTGCGGGCCCTAAAGGTCCCAGGGGCCCGCTACCGTATCTGAAGAGGTTTCCATCAGCTGTTGGCACTTATATGCCTTGCAAGCAGATGGCACAGCAGTGTTCCTCTGCCCAGATCGTCTTTTAAGGTTGGTGCCCAGAGTTTGTGGACGCTGTGGGGCTCTGACCTTCAGGTTGATCATGGGGCACAACTTTGGGAATCTAGGAAAGTCGGTGACTGTCCCAGGGTTCGATGTAACTGATCAGTACTGACATTGTATAGAAGCGTATGGCCCCTTTATACAGTGCTGTGTGGCCCCCAGGTCACCACTTAGGCCCCTGGACTGAAAGTCCCCCAGCTGATCGGATAACATGGTCATTACCAGCTCCTGTGGATGATACCGCCACCCCGTGCGCCTAATCTGCTCCATGCATTAAGGGATGGCATGAAATCAATTTTTAAGCAGCACAAATGTCTCTAAAGAGGAATCAAGGCAGAAAAATCACATTTCATTCGCTCCGGAGGAAACGCGATGATTGTTCTATGGAGGTCACGGTCTGAACTGTCAGAAACTGAAGTGATAACGAGACCTGTATGTATATATAGCAGACAACACCCAGGTTATACCAGCTGTACATATATAATTATATACAGGAGATGCCCAGGTTATACCAGCATGCTCCATATCACTATATACAGAAGATGTATAACTTATACCAGCTGTACATATATAATTATATACAGGAGATGCCCAGGTTATACCAGCATGGTCCATATCACTATATACAAGAAGATGTATAACTTATACCAGCTGTACATATATAATTATATACAGGCGATGCCCAGGTTATACCAGCATGCTCCATATCACTATATACAGAAGATGTATAACTTATACCAGCTGTACATATATAATTATATACAGGAGATACCCAGGTTATACCAGCATGGTCCATATCACTATATACAAGAAGATGTATAACTTATACCAGCTGTACATATATAATTATATACAGGCGATGCCCAGGTTATACCAGCATGCTCCATATCACTATATACAGAAGATGTATAACTTATACCAGCTGTACATATATAATTATATACAGGAGATACCCAGGTTATACCAGCATGGTCCATATCACTATATACAAGAAGATGTATAACTTATACCAGCTGTACATATATAATTATATACAGGAGATGCCCAGGTTATACCAGCATGGTCCATATCACTGTATACAGGGAGATGTATAACTTATACCAGCTGTACATATATAATTATATACAGGAGATGCCCAGGTTATACCAGCTGTACATATATAATTATTTACAGGATATACCCAGGTTATACCAGCATGGTCCATATCACTGTATACAGAAGATGTATAACTTATACCAGCTGTACATATATAATTATATACAGGAGATGCCCAGGTTATACCAGCATGATCCATATCACTATATACAAGAAGATGTATAACTGATACCAGCTGTACATATATAATTATATACAGGAGATGCCCAGGTTATACCAGCATGGTCCATATCACTATATACAGAAGATGTATAACTTATACCAGCTGTACATATATAATTATATACAGGAGATGCCCGGGTTATACCAGCATGGTCCATATCACTATATACAGAAGATGTATAACTTATACCGGCTGTACATATATAATTATATACAGGAGATACCCAGGTTATACCAGCATGGTCCTTATCACTATATACAGAAGATGTATAACTTATACCAGCTGTACATATATAATTATATACAGGAGATGCCCAGGTTATACCAGCATGCTCCATATCACTATATACAAGAAGATGTATAACTTATACCAGCTGTACATATATAATTATATACAGGAGATGCCCAGGTTATACCAGCATGCTCCATATCACTATATACAAGAAGATGTATAACTTATACCAGCTGTACATATATAATTATATACAGGAGATGCCCAGGTTATACCAGCATGCTCCATATCACTATATACAAGAAGATGTATAACTTATACCAGCTGTACATATATAATTATATACAGGAGATGCCCAGGTTATACCAGCATGGTCCATATCACTATATACAAGAAGATGTATAACTTATACCAGCTGTACATATATAATTATATACAGGAGATGCCCAGGTTATACCAGCATGGTCCATATCCCTATATACAGAAGATGTATAACTTATACCAGCTGTACATATATAATTATATACAGGAGATACCCAGGTTATACCAGCATGGTCCATATCACTATGTACAGAAGATGTATAACTTATACCAGCTGTACATATATAATTATATACAGGAGATACCCAGGTTATACCAGCATGCTCCATATCACTATATACAAGAAGATGTATAACTTATACCAGCTGTACATATATAATTATATACAGGAGATGCCCAGGTTATACCAGCATGGTCCATATCACTATATACAAGAAGATGTATAACTTATACCACCTGTACATATATAATTATATACAGGAGATACCCAGGTTATACCAGCATGCTCCATATCACTATATACAAGAAGATGTATAACTTATACCACCTGTACATATATAATTATATACAGGAGATGCCCAGGTTATACCAGCATGCTCCATATCACTATATACAAGAAGATGTATAACTTATACCAGCTGTACATATATAATTATATACAGGAGATGCCCAGGTTATACCAGCATGGTCCATATCACTATATACAGAAGATGTATAACTTATACCAGCTGTACATATATAATTATATACAGGAGATGCCCAGGTTATACCAGCATGCTCCATATCACTATATACAGAAGATGTATAACTTATACCGGCTGTACATATATAATTATATACAGGAGATGCCCAGGTTATACCAGCATGGTCCATATCACTATATACAAGAAGATGTATAACTTATACCAGCTGTACATATATAATTATATACAGGAGATACCCAGGTTATACCAGCATGCTCCATATCACTATATACAAGAAGATGTATAACTTATACCAGCTGTACATATATAATTATATACAGGAGATGCCCAGGTTATACCAGCATGACATTCTATTGGTATTGCTATTATCACACTTCTACACTGCGTATTACCTATGAATATTGCTGCTCTGCTGCATTTTCTGGGCCCAGAAGACTTTCCGTGTGTTACTGTAAATTAAACATCACTCTTCCGATTTTATGATCCATTATTGATTTGGCGCTTCTACAGGAAAAGGTCACGTGTATAATTTAATAGGGTCAGGAGTGAGTGAGGGTCCTGTGCACTGGAGGGGAATGTTTCCTGTAGTAAACCTCAGCTGCTCCCTTGGTGGAGGTGGCATGGTTTGTATTACGAGTGCTCCCTCTAGTGGTGAAGCTGGGAAGGACGAGCAGAGGGCATGTATATTTATAATGGTATATACACGCTATACAGGTAATTGAGTCCTGTGAAATATCTGGGTATAGGATTGGTGTAGGATTGGTGATCCCCATCATTTACTAGAATAAAACCTTATGGTGTTTACCTTTGAGGTGATCAGGGCTCTGCTGGCATGGATTTCAGTTACTGTAAGTGGCCACCTGTAAGGTGTTTTTTGAAGGGTCCCAAATAAGGATGAGCAGGGTAGGACAGCAAGCTACCTGTGAGTGTTAACATGAAATTGTGCATCAAGCCTTAAATGTCCGTTTCCATAAATTTCATTTCCACGCGGTTGGAATTTATTTTTATTTTTTGGGGGTTTGGCGGGTTCAATTTTAATTAAATTAAACCAGCATATAGGGAGCAGTACACCAATGCAGACTAGGGTAACAGTTTACCTATGAGTGTTAAAGGGGTTGTCTCACTTCAGCAAATGGCATTTATTATGTAGAGGAAGTTAATACAAGGCACTTACTATATTGCTTCCTTTGTTGGCTGGATTAATTTTCCGTCACATTATACACTGCTTGTCTCCATGGTTATGACCACCCTGCAATCCATCACTGGTAGTCATGCTTCCACACTATAGGAAAAAGCCCCAGCCTATTTTGTGGCTGGGATCGTGGTAGCACACATAGGCTAGTGTTTTTTTTAGATAGTGTGCAAGCATGACCATCACTGATGGATTGTAGGGTGGTCATAACCATGGAAACGAGCAGTGTAGTGCTGATCGAGCACCAAAGTGCTCGTGTGCTCTACTGAACATAATGGAAGTCAATGGGAGAACCCCAGGCACCCCCTGCTCAGAAGAGAAGAGGGTGTCTGGATCACAAAAAAAAGATTAGAAATTGATGGAAACCCCATCAAAATGGTTTGGAAACAGGATTAAGAGGGTGGCTGGATGCATCTTGGACTTCTATTATCTACGACATACAATAGACAACCACACAAAGGCTATATGCCAAAAGCCAGGTATGTGCAAGCCATCAAGCTATCCATGAGACAGGCTTAGTCAGCATACCTTACAATGGCAGCCTTGTGCACTATAGTTTTTTTTGTTCTTTTTTTGTGTTCAGGGGGGTTGTTGATTATATTAAAGCTATCAGCATACAGTGCATTGAAAATTCATACCCCCTTGAACTTTTCCAAATTTTTTCCACGTTACACCCAGAAACCTAAATGTATTTTATTGGGATTTTATGTGATAGACCAACACAAAGTACAAGTCTGTGGGACGTGAGAAAAAAATGCTACATGGTTTTCAAAAATTTTTGATAAAAAAAATCTGGAAAGTGTGGTGTGCATTTGTATTCAACCCGAGACAATACGTTTCACTGCAATTACAGCTGCAGGTCTTTTGGGGTATGTCTCTACCAGCTTTGCACATCTAGAGGCTGAAATGTGTGTCCATTCTTCTTTGCAGAATAGCTCGCGCTCAGTCAGATTGGATGGAGAGCGATTCTCAGGTCTTGTCACAGATTCTCTATGGGATTTAGGTCTGTTCTGTGACTGGGCCATTCTAACACATGAATAAGCTTTGATCTAAACCATTTAATTGCAGCTCAGGCTGAATGTTTAGTGTCATTGTCCTGCTGGAAGCTAAACCTCCGCCCCAGTCTCAAGTCTTTTGCAGCCTCTACCAGGATTTTCTCCAGGATAGCCCTGTATTTATTTTCCATGTTTCACGGTGGGGATGGTGTGTTCAGGGTGATGTGAACTGTTAGTTTTTGGCCAAACATACTCGTGATATGTTTAGAGCTTGGAATTTTATTTTTTTATAATGTAACCCTCCTTTACACTTCTCCACAACTTTATCCCTGACCTGTCTGGTGTGTTCCTTGGTTTTCATGGTGCTGTTTGGTCACTAATGTTCTCTAACAAACCTCTGAGTCTGTCACAGTCCCTGCTAATTAAGTACACTGGCATGCGCAAGGTTCTGGCAAAGTGTATGAGACTGTCCAAGCACTTCAGCCACTCTTAGGTGGCGAGGAACGCTCTCCTGGACATACAGTGCCTGCCGCTACAATGCTTAATCTGTGACATGCAAACGCGCAGGAATTCAAAGTTGGACATGCTCGAACATCTGTACGCGCAGCGGAAAGTCTTGAACAATTTTGTCATGCACCAGACAGCCTCAGCAGCAGGGAACATTTGTTGCTTCGACGTCAGGCAGTGGCAGCTCATCCGAGATGCCTGTCGGGTGCTGAAGCGCCTCAAAGAGGCCACAAAGTTTGTCAGCAGGGACAACTGCGGCATGAATGATGTCATCCCTCTCATATTTATCTTAAAACAGACATTGACGCTCATGCAGTAGGGAACCAAGGGCAGAGAAATAGAGCAACGGAAGCATCTTCCCGTCCGCCCTATACCTGTTGAGGACATGTAACACCCTAGAGTGGTGTTACCACTCCAGCACCCTGCTACCATCTCTAGTGGGCTAACCTAAATGTCATCTGTGTATTTCTTTCCAGTTCCTCTAAATGTTGCAATGATAATATCTCTATGCAACTGTTATGTTCATGTAATATGCCTGGTTTACCAGCAGATGGCAGCGTATATGGCAGAGCTACACTTAGAGAGAATGGAACTTACATTCCACCCCCCCCCCCCACCTTTGGGCAGAAGTGGGCCAGTCCTGCTTCCTGTTGGAAGGGTGGGGCAAAAGTTTCCAGTTAGTTCTAGTTGGAGAGGCAGGAGAGGAGTGTGAGCTGGGGCACGCTCAGGTGTGCCTACGCCAGCCAGAGCACCCTAAGCTCTGCTGGCCATGAAGAAAGATGTCTGGAAGCCATAGGGGCCACCATAAGAGAAACCAGCCAGAGGAAGAGTTCTTTGGCTGAATATAAGTTTGACTGAGTGTCAGGAGGGGAATAACAGTCGACGGCACCCCATCCAAGGATACCAGGACAGTCCTAAAGTACAGAAACCAGACTTAAGCAGAATTTTGTGCAGCTTAAAGAAAGAAAGCAAAGTATTTAACCAAGCCTGTCAGTACAGCAGAGAGAGAGAAAGCAAGCAGTGTCGGAGGTGGAAGAGCAGGAGGACGATGATGACGATGGCACTGGCCAAGACAACCAATCGTCTCAGTGGGGGGCAGAGCCAGAAAGCACTGGCTCTTCGGGCACGCCGGACAGAATGGCGACCTGTATGCTCGCTTGCCTACGCAGTGACAGGTGTATCGTTGACACCAAGCAGTCTGATGATTTAGCCATGATTTTAGACCCTTGCTATCAAGGAAAGTGGGGGAACGTTTTCCTTTCGCAGAAAGGGAGGACAAATTATTACCAGGAAACACTGTGTATGCAGCTTGTCGCAGCCTATGGTGAGTAGACGTCTCAGTGTGTCTGAAAGGGAGGTCCCTCTTCACCCCCCGCAGAGTCAATCCCCCACCCACGGCCACCAGCAGCAGAAACCACAGCAGCAGTAGCAGCCAGTTCAGTCTCCTAAATGTGATGGAGCAGTTTTTCCACATGCGATGCCAGGCAGAGGCCATTCAGCAAACTGACAGCTCCCACCTCAATGCCAAGGTTCAGGCCTCCCTAAACTACGGCCAGTCTCTGGAGCATACCCTCTTCCCTGACCCCATGGATTTCTGGGCAGGCAGACTGGAACTGTGGCCTGAACTGGCACCGCAAGCTCTATATCTTCTTTCTTGCCCAGCCTCCAGTGTCATCTTGGAGAGGGTTTTTAGCGCTTTGGGGGGTATGGTGACACCCAAACAGACCAAGTTGTTCTTCGCCAGTGTCCAAAAAATCACTTTTAATCAAAATTAACTAAACCTGGATTCAGGAGGATTTTCACACTCCTCCGGCTGATTCCGATGAATAGATCTGGCCTTGCTGATAGTGCCCCATCTTGCCATTGTTGCTGTCTGCCTGCTGCCATCATGCCACTGCCGTGACCTGCCTACATTCACGTTCCTTATGGCTGCTGCCACCTTCATCATGCCACTGCCGCCATCATGCCACTGCTGCAGCCTAAGTACCATTATCTTCCGTAAGACTGCTGCTGCCTCCATCATGCTGCTGCCTGCCAACATGTATCATAAAGCTGCTGCAACCGCCACTGCCTCAGCTGCTGCTGCTCCTCGCTGCTAATCTCCTACCGCCACCACCATTAACGCAAAGCATCTGCCACTACTACTACTACCACTACTACTATTACTACTACTACCTTGTATGTTCCATGCTATGCTGCTTCTGATGCCACTACTATTGTGCCGCGTGCCACTGTATCTGTATTGTACCCTTTTCACAGTCACACTGCACCGCTGCTGCTCCCAATTAACCACTTCAGCCCCGCTAGGTGAAACCCCCTTCATGACCAGGCCACTTTTTACACTTCTGCACTACACTACTTTCACTGTTTATCGCTCGGTCATGCAAATTACCACCCAAATGAATTTTACCTCCTTTTCTTCTCACTAATGGAGCTTTCATTTGGTGGTATTTGATTGCTTCTGACATTTTTACTTTTTTTGTTATTAATCGAAATTTAACGATTTTTTTGCCAAAAAATTACATTTTTCACTTTCAGCTGTAAAATTTTGCAAAAAAAACGACATCCATATATAAATTTTTCGCTAAATTTATTGTTCTACATGTCTTTGATAAAAAAAATGTTTGGGCAAAAAAAAATGGTTTGGGTAAAAGTTAAAGCGTTTACAAACTATGGTACAAAAATGTGAATTTCCGCTTTTTGAAGCAGCTCTGACTTTCTGAGCACCTGTCATGTTTCCTGAGGTTCTACAATGGCCAGACAGTAGAAAACCCCCACAAATGACCCCATTTCGGAAAGTAGACACCCTAAGGTATTCGCTGATGGGCATAGTGAGTTCATAGAACTTTTTATTTTTTGTCACAAGTTACCGGAAAATGATGATTTATTTATTTATTTATTTTTTCCTTACAAAGTCTCATATTCCACTAACTTGCGACAAAAAATAAAAAATTCTAGGAACTCGCCGTGCCCCTCACGGAATACCTTGGGGTGTCTTCTTTCCAAAATGGGGTCACTTGTGGCGTAGTTATACTGCCCTGGCAATTTAGGGGCCCAAATGTGTGAGAAGAACTTTGCAATCAAAATGTGTAAAAAATGGCCTGCAAAATCCGAAAGGTGCACTTTGGAATATGTGCCCCTTTACCCACCTTGGCTGCAAAAAAGTGTGACACATCTGGTATCGCCGTACTCAGGAGAAGTTGGGGAATGTGTTTTGGGGTGTCATTTTACATATACCCATGCTGGGTGATAGAAATATCTTGGCAAAAGACAACTTTTCCAATTTTTTTATACAAAGTTGGCATTTGACCAAGATATTTTTCTCACCCAGCATGGGTATATGTAAAATGACACCCCAAAACACATTCCCCAACTTCTCCTGAGTACGTCAATACCAGATGTGTGACACTTTTTTGCTGCCAAGGTGGGCAAAGGGGCACATATTCCAAAGTGCACCTTTCGGATTTCACCGGTCATTTTTTACACATTTTGATTGCAAAGTTCTTCTCACACATTTTGGCCCCTAAATTGCCAGGGCAGTATAACTACGCCACAAGTGACCCCATTTTGGAAAGAAGACACCCCAAGGTATTCCGTGAGGGGCACGGCGAGTTCCTAGAATTTTTTATTTTTTGTCGCAAGTTAGTGGAATATGAGACTTTGTAAGGAAAAAATAAATAAATAAAAAAACCATCATTTTCCGCTAACTTGTGACAAAATATAATAAATTCTAGGAACTCGCCGTGCCCCTCACGGAATACCTTGGGGTGTCTTCTTTCCAAAATGGGGTCACTTGTGGCGTAGTTATACTGCCCTGGCAATTTAGGGGCCCAAATGTGTGCGAAGAACCTTGCAATCAAAATGTGTAAAAAATGGCCTGTGAAATCCGAAAGGTGCTCTTTGGAATATGTGCCCCTTTGCCCACCTTGGCTGCAAAAAAGTGTCACACATCTGGTATCGCCGTACTCAGGAGAAGTTGGGGAATGTGTTTTGGGGTGTCATTTTACATATACCCATGCTGGGTGATAGAAATATCTTGGCAAAAGACAACTTTTCCAATTTTTTTATACAAAGTTGGCATTTGACCAAGATATTTATCTCACCCAGCATGGGTATATGTAAAATGACACCCCAAAACACATTCCCCAGCTTCTCCTGAGTACGGCGATACCACATGTGTGACACTTTTTTGCAGCCTAGATGCGCAAAGCGGCCCAAATTCCTTTTAGGAGGGCATTTTTAGACATTTGGATCCCAGACTTCTTCTCATGCTTTCGGGCCCCTAAAAAGCCAGGGCAGTATAAATACCCCACATGTGACCCCACTTTGGAAAGAAGACACCCCAAGGTATTCAATGAGGGGCATGGCGAGTTCCTAGAATTTTATTTTTTGCATAAGTTAGCGGAAATTGATTTTTTTTTTTGTTTTTTTCTCACAAAGTCTCACTTTCCGCTAATTTAGGACAAAAATGTCAATCTTTCATGGACTCAATATGCCCCTCATGGAATACCTTGGGGTGTCTTCTTTCCGAAATGGGGTCACATGTGGGGTGTTTATACTGCCCTGGCTTTTTAGGGGCCCTAAAGCGTGAGAAGAAGTCTGGAATATAAATGTCTAAAAATGTTTACGCATTTGGATTCCGTGAGGGGTATGGTGAGTTCATGGGAGATTTTATTTTTTGACACAAGTTAGTGGAATATGAGACTTTGCAAGAAAAAAACAAACAAAAAAAATAAAATAAATATTTCCGCTAACTTGGGCCAAAAAAATGTCTGAATGGAGCCTTACAGGGGGGGTGATCAATGACAGGGGGGGGTGATCAATGACAGGGGGGTGAACAATGACAGGGGGGTGATCAATGACAGGGGGGTGATCAATGACAGGGGGTGATCAGGGAGTGTATATGGGTGATCACCCGCCTGTCATTGATCACCCCCCTGTAAGGCTCCATTCAGACGTCCGCATGTGTTTTGCGGCTCCGATCCATGTATCCATGGATCCGTAAAAATCATACGGACGTCTGAATGGAGCCTTACAGGGGGGTGATCAATGACAGGGGGGTGATCAATGACAGGGGGGTGATCAGGGAGTTTATATGGGGTGATCATGGGTGATCAGTGGTTCATAAAGGGTTAATAATTGACAGGGGGGGGGGTGTAGTGTAGTGTAGTGGTGTTTGGTGCTACTTTAGTGACCTACCTGAGTCCTCTGGTGGTCGATCCAAACAAAAGGGACCACCAGAGGACCAGGTAGGAGGTATATTAGACGCTGTTATCAAAACAGCGTCTAATATACCTGTTAGGGGTTAAAAAAATCACATCTCCAGCCTGCCAGCGAGCGATCGCCGCTGGCAGGCTGGAGATTCACTCGCTTACCTTCCGTTCCTGTGAGCGCGCGCGCCTGTGTGCGCGCGTTCACAGGAAATCTTGGCTCTCGCGGGAGGACGCGTATATGCGTCCACCCAGAAGAGCAGGGCCGCCGACAGGACGCAATCCTGCGTACGGCGGTCCTGAGGCGGTTAAAAAGGAGATGTTTTTTTAGATATCATATTCATGTGTCAGTCCATGAGCTTCTTAGTCAGTGTCCACCTGACAGCACTTCCTGCTGATGTCTTCTGTACCACTGGGCGGCTTTATGCCAAGTGTAACGCCCCGAGTGGCATTACCACACTTATGCCATGTTTCTATCTGGGTATGCAATATCAATGTTATTTTATACATTTATTCCAGGTCCCATATATTGTGCATTTCCTGTTATGCATCTGTTTATAGAATGATACCTTCCAGTCCATTCTGACACCCTTATGGAAGAGTGGGTGAGTCCCATATCCTGCAGGAAGGGTAGGGACCAGTTAGTTCTAGCTCACCCCCTGCTAAGGTAGTAGGTGTGCAGAGCTGCGTCCCTCCTGGACGTGTGTTGCCTACACCAGCCACAACACCTTCAGTTTTGCTGGAACAGAGATACCACATCTAGAAGTCTCATTAGCCAGGAAGAAGTTGCCCTGTGCCTTGCCATAGAGTCAGACAATGAGAGAAGTTGCAGCAGAAAGCCAAAGAAAAAGTTCCTACTGTATTTAATCCTGTCAGCATAGCAGAGCCAGAGGGTTTGCCTGCCATTTTCATGCTAAAGCTTGCTGGAAACCAAGACCAAGTCTGTAAACCGCTTGAAGAAACGTTTATGCAAAGTAAAGCTACAGTTGAACTTCACACAAGGTCGGGACTCCATTTATTTCATCATCTCCTTCATCAACTATCCCTTGATCTGCTTTGTCCGACAACACCGGAGGTCCAGCGTATCCAGGTAGGAGCACTGTAACACGTGCAACACCATTAAGGGACATTATAGGCTACCCTTACACTACTCTGGCATTCCTACACCTGGGTACCACTAACACCATCTACTTAAGGTGACTCAGTCCGCTGTTGCTGCAATGCAACTGGCGTCACGACAAAACTCTTTCATTTTAAGGGACCCCTGGTATTACCCCGTCCGTTGCACAAGCAATTAGGCTTCATTTCCCTACTTGAGTTAAAAATATGATAATAAAACTATCTGCTATTGCAGCGGTCCCAGGAGGAGCCAGAGAAGAGGATGAGAGTGGTAGTGGCTCTGGCTATGACAGTGACTTTCTTCACATTGTTGCTCCCTAGGGCAGGACAGAGACTAGAGGGCAAACGCTTTCTTCCTCCAGGACACAACCCGACTCTGGGGCTCCTGCCTGATTGTAGTCGGGTGTCCGTTATGCTAAGTGATTAAATGGGTGCCAGGCAGGGCGTGTAGAGTGCAATGGTCAGAGTATGGTGAAGGAGTTAGTAACCAAGCCAGTGGTTACTAAACATCTTTTATTTTTTTACAGAATTGCAAAATAGGAGTTGTAGTACACCCAACGATAGCTAAACACAGTTCCACCTGTACACAGCGCAATTGTCTTCCAGTTAACGATGTATGGATTTAGGCAAGGATGAGCGTTATGGACCTCATCCCTCTCGATCTGTCTCAATTCTCTTCCAGTAGAATCCAAGGCGGACAATAGTACTCTTTCTATGGTGGCTGTAACGTCCGCTGAGGAATATGATTGGCCAGGTTGTATCCGGGTGTGAAGGGTATCTTAACAGTGCCCCTCACTGCACTAAAGTCTTAACAGCAGGTAACAGTATCTTACTGACTCCAAAGCATGACCATGCAGACCATAAATTCTCTATTTCTCTCCTTAATCTTACTCCTTCTCCTCTTCTGTAGATCATGCAGAGATCGGTGAGTCTCTGTAGCCTTTTGGGCCTAAGAAGAGGCAACACAAGTTACAGCTTCCATGCTCTACAAACTTCAGTCTGGACTAACTGAGCTCGGGGGAGGATCCTGGATCCCCACCACATGTCCTTCAAGGTCTGAGCTAGTATTGTTGACCCTAGCTGTGCCTTCCATAAATGGCTATGCTGTATGTGCAGTACCCCAGTGCAGGGGTTATCTGCAAATAGGTTTGTTCTTCAATGTTATGTAATGCATTGGTATACCATATGTTACATATTTCCACCAGTATAGTATACATGGATGGCAGGATGGAGGGTTAATAATCCTGGCTCAGCCCTCTTAGGAGGTCATATGTGGGGTGGCCCCACTCCTAACCTGGGAGTGTACACTGGACTTTCAGAGAAGAAAGAAGCAAAGTCCATGTGCTCCTTTTCTTGGGTCTGAAGTTCCAGAGACTAAAAGATCTCCACAAAGTAAAAGACAGAGAAAGAGAGAGAGAGAGCCATGTGCGGAGGTAATATTTAGTGTGTATTCTTCTTGAATTCCGTCTCTCAGCACGTGGCAATTACCGAAAAGAAGGCTGCTGATCCGAGCAGCCCAATTATAAGGGGACAGCAATTTTCCAGCCCATCACGTTTTCAAATATGAGACTTCTTGTCCTGTTCCATGTAAACGCACCAGAAGAACATTTGGGGAACGGAGAGAGATTGTTAATTAGTGGGAAGAGAGACCCCCCCCTCAACTCAGAGGAGAAGAATCACCGACAACTTCTCACCTCATTAATGTGCACCGACAACTTCTCATCTGGTTAACATAAATCAAGAACATTCCCAGCCCACTCAATACAGGGAGGATACATACAGCTCTGCCAGACATGACAGCTGGGCGAATAGTCAGAAATAGATAGACCCCCCCCCCCCCCAAATACCAGGGCTACATGACCCAACTCGTCCAGGAAGCCAAAGGTTGTCTCAGGACATCTCTGTATGTAAGGGAGAGAGACAGAATGACCTGATATATACATTACTTATCATGTTCCTGGCTTACATCCTGTATTATACTCCAGAGCTGCACTCACTATTCGGCTGGTGCAGTCACTGTGTACATACATTACTTATCCTGTACTGATCCTGAGTTACATCCTGTATTATACTCCAGAGCTGCACTCACTATTCGGCTGGTGCAGTCACTGTGTACATACATTACTTATTCTGTACTGATCCTGAGTTACATCCTGTATTATACTCCAGAGCTGCACTCACTATTCTGCTGGTGGAGTCACTGTGTACATACATTACATTACTTATCCTGTACTGATCCTGAGTTACATCCTGTATTATACTCCAGAGCTGCACTCACTATTCTGCTGGTGCAGTCACTGTGTACATACATTACATTACTTATCCTGTACAGATCCTGAGTTACATCCTGTATTATACTCCAGAGCTGCACTCACTATTCTGCTGGTGGAGTCACTGTGTACATACATTACTTATCCTGTACTGATCCTGAGTCACATCCTGTATTATACTCCAGAGCTGCACTCACTATTCTGCTGGTGCAGTCACTGTGTACATACATTACATTACTTATCCTGTACTGATCCTGAGTTACAGCCTGTATTATACTCCAGAGCTGCACTCACTATTCTGCTGGTGGAGTCACTGTGTACATACATTACTTATCCTGTACTGATCCTGAGTCACATCCTGTATTATACTCCAGAGCTGCACTCACTATTCTGCTGGTGAAGTCACTGTGTACATACATTACATTACTTATCCTGTACTGATCCTGAGTTACATCCTGTATTATACTCCAGAGCTGCACTCACTATTCTGCTGGTGGAGTCACTGTGTACATACATTACATTACTTATCCTGTACTGATCCTGAGTTACATCCTGCATTATACTCCAGAGCTGCACTCACTATTCTGCTGGTGGAGTCACTGTGTACATAAATTACTTATCCTGTACTGATCTTGAGTTAGAACCTGTGCTGTACTTCAAAGCTGCACTCACTATTCTGCTGGTGGATTTTCTTCTTTACAGGGACTTTAGCAAAATAGCGAGCTGCAAATCTACCCAAGGATTTTGTGTCAGGGTGGGCCTAAACTTAAGACTTGATGGAGGCCCCTTTTTTAGTATTGCTGTGGGGCCCTGCTCCTATGCAATACAATAGCGAAGCAATGCACATGGTGTCTTTACACCTGGGTCTATGAAACATGAATTTGGAAGAGGAACTGGAAAGTGTCCCCGGGACCTCCTTTGGATGGGTCTAGCAGGTGTCCCCGGGACCTCCTTGGGATGGGTCTAGGGGTGTCCCCGGGACCTCCTTGGGATGGGTCTAGGGGTGTCCCCGGGACCTCCTTGGGATGGGTCTAGCAGGTGTCCCCGGGACCTCCTTGGGATGGGTCTAGGGGTGTCCCCGGGACCTTCTTGGGATGGGTCTAGGGGTGTCCCCGGGACCTCCTTGGGATGGGTCAAGCAGGTGTCCCTGGGACTTCCTTGGGATGGGTCTAGGGGTGTCCCCGGGACCTCCTTGGGATGGGTCTAGCAGGTGTTCCCGGGACCTCCTTGGGATGGGTCTAGGGGTGTCCCCGGGACCTCCTTGGGATGGGTCTAGGGGTGTCCCCGGGACCTCCTTGGGACGGGTCTAGCAGGTGTTCCCATGATGCAGTAACTGAAGGGTCTCCGTTTGCAATGCATTGTGTTCTGCTGCAGATCTCCTGCCCATTTATAATGGTGTTTACCTGGGAGTCACGAGTTTTTGCTCGCAGCCTGGATGACAATTATCTTGTGTTCAGCTAATGAGAAGACTAATTTCCTGTGGGAATAAATAATATTAAATCAATTAGCGCTTTATTCCGATGGAGACCTCAATCCCATTAAACCAACGTCTTCTTCCCGATTACTCCGCTCAGTCAAATCTTCACCCTTCCAGGGATCGTCTTCTGTAATGAGGTTTAATATTAGTCAGGGCGATGAGGAAACAAGATCTGATCTCCAGACGATGGTTCATCTACAAATGTGAGGTCTACATCACCGGGGGCTCGAAGGTCTGGTGGAGGAAGATGATGGATATAAGCAGAAGGACAACCCGACAGGCAGGTTTGTTGCTTCATTTTTTAGTTTTGATGAAGGAGAACTTTACCTCAGTGACTAATGATGGAAGCCAAATGATGGAACCCTAGACCATCAACCTAAGGTGTGCAGCCTACAGAATGCGGTCATACGGGGCATCACTGCTGAGGGGGGCGCTACATTTCACCTGGCACCAAAGACTTGAGTATTTTTTGGAAACTACTGCACTGTTATTAGATTGCTTCATGTATAGAGTTTTTGCCACTGTGTGGCGCTTTTAGTTACCATACGACGTTATTATTTGGTAACTATATTGTGGTGTTATTTTATTACTATATGGAGATATTATTTTGTTGCAATATTATTTATTCAGTATATGGTAGTATTATTTGGTCACTATATGACGGTATTATTTATCACAAAATGGCGTTATCATTTGTTAACTGTATGGTGGCATTATTTGGTCACTATACAGCAGTATTATTTAATCACTGCATGTTGGCATTATTTGATCACTATATGGTTGTAATATTTGGTTATCAAATGGCCAGTCTCCGTTGCGGCCCTCACAAAAGAGCAAGCTGCGCATGCGCAGAGCACGGGTCTACAGCAGCAGCTACAGACGGACCTGCAGGCTGAGGAGAGGAGGCAGTTCACACAGCGCAGCATGAAGGGTAAGTTACCGTAATGTACCATAGTGTATTACTATGTGTGCATCCAATATACCAGGCTGTGCCCTCGAAAGCACTCCGTCAGCTTACACATAAGGGATTTACATTAGTTCTCTTCTGTACATGGATGGACATGACTCATGTATGTAGCAGTTGCATCCCATGGGGATGACTTCTGCATTGTTATAAAGTCATTTACATGTATGTCCTATGGGCGAAGACTATAAAGTGTCCACCTGAAATTGTGCATGGTTATTTATTTTTTGCTTCCAGGTCTAGGTCAGCGTCAGCCACTGTTCTCCTCTGTGTGGTCCTGGTATCTTCTCTCTGGGCTCCCGACATGTTTGAGCACCTCAGCCAATCAGTGGCCGCAGCTGTGTCACGTGTCAGGCCAGTGATTGGCTCAGCGGGAAAGGTCCTCAAACCAGCGATTGTCTGAAGCAGAGAGAAGATACCAGGACCACACAGAGGAGAAGGGGAGCTGCTGCAGACGGGACCAGGGCCAGGTGAGCGGCGAGCATAATGGTTTTTACACAACATTAATCAGGGGAGACATGGGAGGGGGAAATGTGCCATGGAGGGGGGGGGGAGATATAATCCCCGATATATACACTATACAGTCCTATAATCCCCCATATATACACTATACACCCCTATAACACCCCATATATACACTATACAGCCCTATAATTCTCCATATATACACTATACAGTCCTATAATCCCCCATATATACACTATACACCCCTATAACACCCCATATATACACTATACAGCCCTATAATCCTCCATATATACACTATACAGCCCTATAATCCTCCATATATACACTATACAGCCCTATAATCCCCCATATATACACTATACAGTCCTATAATCCCCCATATATACACTATACACCCCTATAACACCCCATATATACACTATACAGCCCTATAATTCTCCATATATACACTATACAGCCCTATAATCCTCCATATATACACTATACAGCCCTATAATCCCCCATATATACACTATACACCCCTATAACACCCCATATATACACTATACAGCCCTATAATCCTCCATATATACACTATACAGCCCTATAATCCCCCATATATACACTCTACAGTCCTATAATCCTCCATATATACACTATACACCCCTATAACACCCCATATATACACTATACAGCCCTATAATCCTCCATATATACACTATACAGTCCTATAATCCCCCATATATACACTATACACCCCTATAACACTCCATATATACACTATACAGCCCTATAATCCTCCATATATACACTATACAGTCCTATAATCCCCCATATATACACTATACACCCCTATAACACCCCATATATACACTATACAGCCCTATAATCCTCCATATATACACTATACAGCCCTATAATCCTCCATATATACACTATACAGCCCTATAATCCCCCATATATACACTATACAGTCCTATAATCCCCCATATATACACTATACACCCCTATAACACCCCATATATACACTATACAGCCCTATAATTCTCCATATATACACTATACACCCCTATAACACCCCATATATACACTATACAGCCCTATAATCCCCCATATATACACTATACACCCCTATAACACCCCATATATACACTATACAGCCCTATAATCCTCCATATATACACTATACAGCCCTATAATCCCCCATATATACACTCTACAGTCCTATAATCCTCCATATATACACTATACACCCCTATAACACCCCATATATACACTATACAGCCCTATAATCCTCCATATATACACTACAGTCCTATAATCCCCCATATATAACTATACACCCCTATAACACTCCATATATACACTATACAGCCCTATAATCCTCCATATATACACTATACAGTCCCTATAATCCCCCATATATACACTATACACCCCTATAACACCCCATATATACACTATACAGCACCATAAATCCTCCATATATACACTATACAGCCCTATAATCCCCCCATATATACACTCTACACCCCTATAACACCCCATATATACACTATACAGCCCTATAATCCCCTATATATACACTCTCCAAGTCCTATAATCCCTCCATATATACACTATACACCCCTATAACCACACCCCATATATACAACTATACAGCCTAGCCCTAATCCTGCCATATATACACTATACATTCCCCCTATAATCCCCAATATATACACTATACACCCCTATAACACACCCCATATATACACTATACAGCCCTATAATCCTCCATATATACACTATACAGTCCTATAATCCCCCATATATACACCCCTATAACACCCCATATATACACTATACAGCCCTATAATCCTCCATATATACACTATACAGTCCTATAATCCTCCATATATACACTATACACCCCTATAACACCCCATATATACACTATACAGTCCTATATCCTCCATATATACACTATACAGTCCTATATCCTCCATATATACACTATACACCCCATATATACACTATACTCTGGGGGGGGGCTGCGCCAAATGAACTACTTTTTTGCGATGCGGAGGCAAGGGCAAAAGCACTCCAATCCATGCCTCCGATCCACACCTTATCTTCCAGATTTCCGATCCATTTAAGTCAAAACGGCTGTTTGCGGGCCGCAATACGGTCACGGACCTGCTACGATCGTCTGCATGAGTCATTGTGAGGCAAAACCAGGGCGGGTCAAAGACACAGAACAGGTGCAGATTTTTCCATTATACCTGATCTCTGTGGAGGCTTCACTACTAGTGTTGAGCGAACCCGAACTGCAAAGTTTGGGTCCGTACCTAACTTTGCAACAAAAGTTTGGGTCCGATGTTCAGGCATTTAATAAAGCTTGTTGAAAGACTGCAGAGCAGCCAATCAACAAGCTTTGAAGCTGTGGGCACTTAGAAGCCATCACAGCCATGCCTAGTAAGGGCATGGCTGTGATTGGCCGGGGCATCATGTGACGCCCATCAGCTTTGAGTATTGCAGGAAGCAGCTTAAGTGAGGGAGAGTGTTAGGAATCTCATCATTTATTCTATGGGTGACCTATGGTGATTTTTTTGTGTGTGCAATATATTATGTTGATTTTTTAGATAGTGTTCATTTTTTTGTACCTGCAGTAAATTTATATACTGCAGTGTCTGCACGGACGCACCAAACGTCAGCTTGCGTGAATTCTGCAACCCTGAGCACCAATAAGCACCATTTTTTTTACTGGTCGCTTTTGTGTTCAATTTTCTTTTTTTTTTGGTGTAAAAAATTAATTAGTGTTAAGTAGAAATACATTTAGGTAGTGTTAGTGTAGATTTTTTGCACACACATAATATCTGTGTACGTGTGTGCGTCCTGCACCTGCTGAGCGCTGATCAGAAACATACATTTTCTTGACCGGCCTGCTCAGTTTACTGTGCAGATTTTTTTTCTTCTTGTAGTTATAGATATATATCTATATATATATATATATATATATATATAATTCAATTCTAGTTAGGTAGTGTTAGTGTAGATTTTTGCACGCACGCAACATCTTTGTGCAATTGTTCAACTTTTTTCTCTACTCCTTTTCTCTATATTTAAAATTTATTACAAGACCCTTCACGTGTGAAAACACTAAATATACACCCCTCACACTAAATAAAGGTTTGCACATTTCATACGTCACACCCCAATAAAATAAAAAGGGCGCGTCCATCCCGACGAGTATACTCAACTGAAGAGGAATACGCCATGCTTGCCTTCGATACTGAGTCTGCCAGTAAGGGAGAAGAGGATGCCACTTTCCTCTACTCCTCTACCCCCTCATCATCATCATCATCCGCTGATGAGGGGCCCTCCAGAAGGCGCCCCAGAAAAACAGCAGATGCAGCCCCCCAGAGTGACCCCATATGGACCCTACCCCCTGACAATTAACAGCCCCAAAGCTCCAGAATACAGATAGATTGTGCGGGCTTCACTGAACTAGATTTTTTCTAAATCTTCTTCTCTGAAGATTTTGTAAATTTAATGGTGGCCTGAACCAATTTATACGCCCCACAATTCATTGCTCAGAATCCTGATTCGCCATACGCTAGACCCCTAGGTTGGACCCCAGTAAGTGCAGCAGAGATGATGAAGGTTTGGGGACTCGTGCTGCATATGGGCGTAGTAAAGAAGCCAAACGTCAGACAATATTGGAGTTCGGCCATTTTCTACCAGACTCCAATTTACAGTCAGACCATTATCCTGATGGGATTTGAGTCAATTAGGAAATTCCTACACTATGACAATTCACAGTGCCCACCCCAAACGACCCACCACATTTGACCGTCTGTTCAAGGTTAGGACTGTCATTGACCACTTTAACACCAGGTTTGCTGAGGTGTACAACCCAGAGAAAAATGTCTGTGTAGATGAGGGAGGATTAGATTCCGCCAGTACCTGCCTAGAAAATGGGCAAGGTATGGCAGAAAGATTTACAAACTCTGAGAGTCGCTCCGAGTACAACCACATGGTTCTGCATTTACGAAGAGAAAGATTCCCGGATAGAACCCCAGAATTCCCCCATCCTAGGAGTTAGTGGAAAGATTGTGTAGGACTTACTGCACCCACTTCTGGATAAGGGTTACCACCCTCTATCCGGATAACTATTACACCAGCATACCCCTATTCAGGTCCCTAACTGCCAGAAGTACTGTGGCTTGTGGCAAAGTGTGCACAAATCAGAGAGGCCTCCCTAGATCCCTGGTAGGGCAACCACTGAGAATGGGTGAAAGTAGGGCTCTCCCCATGAGAACATGCTGGTGGCTAAGTACAAGGACAAGAGGGAGGTCCGTGTACTGACCACCTGTCACGGAAGGTGTACAGGAAACTAGAAGACACAAAATGAATATCCGACTCACTGGATCCAAAACTAAGGAACAAAAGGGAGAGCCCTGCATCAGACCTGGCTCTCTCCCTGACTGCTCAGCCTATGCGAAAATCCCAATGGTAGATGATCGCATATCCTCGTACCTCGACTGTATAACATCTGAACACCCTATAATAGTGAGGGGGCACGGCCACCGGCTCCCTACACTTGATACGGAGGGAGTCAGGGTCACCTGGGATCCAGCAAACAGAAAAACACAAATAAATGAACAACATTATCTGTAGAAGACTCAGAAGTAGGATCAGCCTGCACACACTCCAGGAAGGAATATAAACCGCAAAGTGAAGCAGTCTGGGAAGGGATTTAAAGGGATGCAATCAGTGCAACTACATGACAGCTGAGAGAGGCTAACGAGATGAGAAAATGAAAGAAAAACAAAAGGAAGCTCAAGGAGGAGGTTCTGAAAGGCATCTGTCAGATCTTCTCAGATGTCTGGTGGTGACACCACCATTCACACTAACGCCAGCTCCCCTGCTCCTGTACGAGGTACCACAACCACTACCCCCAAACCAGTTTGTATCCTGGAACATGGGAGGGGTGGATCTTTCAGATCAACTTTTGAAGCCCTACAGTGCCACACGAAAAACGAAAGTGTGGTACAAAAAGCTGGCCGTACACATTGTACAGATGGCAATGTGCAATACGTGCTATCTCAATCTGCAGGCCACACAGGAACTTTCCTTAAGTTCCAAGAGGTGGTTATCAAGGCCCTAATTTTTCAAAGCCAGGCCGGGGAGGGTCCAGTACTTCAGGAAGTCATGGTGCCCGTGTTGTACCAGGGCAACATTTTCCAGGTCAAGTCCCCCAGACATCAATGAAGGGAAGGACCCAAAAAAAGATGCAGGGGAATAAGGAAAGACACCATTTACCACTGCGAAACCTTCCCTGAAAAACCTGGCCTGTTCATGCAGGAGTGTTTTAAAATCTACCACTCATCCATGGAGTATTAATTCAATTTCATCCATGATGTACCCTGTAGTTTTATCACCTTATATCTCTGATTTAGTCTGCACGGGGGTGCTCTTTCCAAAATAGGGTCACTTATTGGGGTTTTTAATTTCTGGGGCCCTTTAGGAATTTTTAAAATTCAACATGGCACCTAAAATCCATGTCTGCCAATTCAGGCCTGCAAAATCCAGATTGTGCTGTTTGCCTGCTGTGCGCCCATACAGCAGGCTACAAGCACATATGGGGTGTTTTCTGAATGGGGAGAACATGGGGAACACATACTGTGGTGCATTTTCTCCTTTAACCAGATATAGACTGGGAAACTGAAACCTGGATATCTCATAAAGGAAACAGGTTCTTGGCAATAACTAAAGACAATTACCTCTCCCAACTGGTTCAGGACCCGACTAGAGGGACGGCCATACTGGACTTAGTATTAACCAATAAACCCGATAGAACAACAGATGTGCAGGTTGGGGGACACCTCGGAAAGAGGGACCACAAAGTAATAACCTTCCAATTATCATTCAAAAGAGTGTTTCTTCAGGGAGTAATAAAAATACCAAACTTCAAAAAAGCTAAATTTAGCCAACTAAGAGAGGCCATAGGCCTAACAACTGGAACAAAGTCCTCAAAAAAAAAATACAGCCGCAAAATTGGATATTTTTAAAAGCATCCTAAAATCTAATTGTGAGATGTGCATACCTTATGGGAATAAAAGGTTAAGGAACAAGAAGAAAACAATGTGGATAAACAGAACTGTAAAGAAAGCAATAAATGACAAAAAGAAAGCATTAAATCAATAAAACAGGAGGGTAGTGAGGAAGCACTGAAAAACCATAAGGAAAAAATATAATATGTAAAAAACAAATAAAAGCCAAACGAGAGACCGAGAGATTAATTGCCAAAGAGAGCAAAACTAACCCTAAAATGTTCTTCAATTATATAAATGGTAAAAAGTATAAATCTGAAACTTTAAAGAGTAATGAGGGGGGAGTCGCAGAGAGCGACGAGGGGAAAGCAAAGCTGTTAAATATTTTTTTTCACCACTGTATTCACTGAGGAAAACAAACTGTCAGATGAAATTCAGAATGTTAAAGTAAAGTCCCCATTAAAAGTGTCCTTTCTTACCCAGGAAGAAGTACAGCGGCATCTTAGGCCTCTTTCACACTTGCGTTGTCCGGATCCGTCGTGTACTCGATTTGCCGGAAGTACCCGCCGCATCTGTAACACCGCAAGTGAACTGAAAGCATTTGAAGACGGATCCGTCTTCAAAATGCTTTCAGTGTTACTATGGCAGCCAGGACGCTATTAAAGTCCTGGTTGCCATAGTAGTAGTGGGGAGCGGTATACTTACCATCCGTCCAGCTCCCGGGGTGCTTCAGAATGATGTCAGAGCGCCCCATGCGCATGGATGACGTGATCCATGCGATCACGTCATCCATGAGCGTGGGGCGCCCTGATGTCACTCTGAAGCGCCCTGGGAGCCGCACGGACGGTAAGTATGCTGCTCCCCCGCTCCCCACTACACTTTACCATGGCAAACAGGACTTTAGCGTCCCGGCAGCCATGGTAACCATTCAGAAAAAGCTAAACGTCAGATCCGGTAAACGATGTTTAGCTTAAGGCCGGATCCGGATCAATGCCTTTCAATGGGCATTAATTCCGGATCCGGCCTTGCGGCAAGTGTTCAGGATTTTTGGCCGGAGCAAAAAGCGCAGCATGCTGCGGTATTTTCTCCGGCCAAAAAACGTTCCGGTCCGGAACTGAAGACATCCTGATGCATCCTGAACGGATTTCTCTCCATTCAGAATGCATTAGGATAAAACTGATCAGGATTCTTCCGGCATAGAGCCCCGACGACGGAACTCAGTGCCGGAAGAAAAGAACGCAGGTGTGAAAGAGCCCTTAAAAAGATTAAAATAGACAAATTGCCAGGACCAGATGGCATACACCCCCGTATTCTAAGAGAATTAAGTAATGTCATAGCCAGACCCTTATTTCTGATATTTGCGGACTCTATTCTGACAGGGAATGTCCCACAGGATTGGCGCATAGCACATATGGTGCCAATATTTAAAAAGGGTCCAAAAACAGAGCTCGGAAACTATAGGCCGGTAAGTTTAACATCTGTTGTGGGTAAACTGTTTGAAGGTTTTCTAGGAGATGCTATCTTGAAGTACCTTAATGAAAATAGGCAAATAACGCCATATCAGCTTGGCTTCATGAGGGATCGGTCATGCCAAACTAATTTAATCAGTTTCTATGAGGAGGTAAGTTCTAGACTTGACAGCAGCGAATCAATGGATGTCGTATATCTGGACTTCTCCAAAGCATTTGACACTATACCACATAAAAGGTTAGTATATAAAATGAGAATGCTCAGACTGGGAGAAAACGTCTGTATGTGGGTAAGTAACTGGCTCAGTGATAGAAAACAGAGGGTGGTTATTAACAGTACACACTCAGATTGGGTCACTGTCACTAGTGGGGTACCTCAGGGGTCAGTATTGGGCCCTATTCTCTTCAATATATTTATTATTGATCTTGTAGAAGGCTTGCATAGTAAAGTATCAATTTTCGCAGATGACACTAAACTGTGCAAAGTAATTTACACTGAAGAGGACAGTATACTGTATATATACTACAGAGGACAGTATACTGTATATATACTACAGAGGACAGTATACTGTATATATACTACAGAGGACAGTATACTGCTACAGAGGGATCTGGATAGATTGGAGGCTTGGGCAGATAAGTGACAGATGAGGCTTAACACTGACAAATGTAAAGTTATGCACATGGGAAGGAATAATGCAAGTCACCCGTACATACTAAATGGTAAAACACTCGGTAACACTGACATGGAAAAGGATCTAGGAATTTTGGTGAACAGAGAGGAGGGCAACTAAAGTAATAA